>NW_017975734.1:0-17619 GCF_001876935.1 Asparagus officinalis
AACGCCCCAGGCGAACTCGATGAATCACGATGCGACGTCACGGATCAGTTTTGGAAATCAAGCTCAGAATCTAGGATTCTATGCAAAATCAGCGATGCAAGTCAACGAATCGGATTTCAGACTGCATCAACCGCATAAGTCCGCGTTAATCACTGGACGAAGCGATAGCAAGACGGAAACAACGACGACAGACAGGACGCAAAACCCGGAGGGGCTCGGCCGAAAAGCCCGACCAGACCTCAATGGTGCTCAGGCCAAGTTCGAGGCGCAACCCTGAGGGCTCGGTGGCCGAGCCACCCTGAGGTGGCCGTCCAGAATCTGTGGCACAAATGCCAACAGATCTGTTGCCTATAAATAGGACGGCGGTCATAATCATCAATTTGCAGAGGACTTTTTGGGAAGAATTTTGGAGAGCCGCAAACCTGCGGGATTGAGACCTTCAAATCTTGGCAGTTTTTGAAGGCTTTGAAAGACCTTGGACATTCAGATCTGATTCCTGGCAGAGCAACGGCCGGCATTATCAAAGGCAGGAGTTCGAAGGGATCTGAGATCTGCAGATCTACGTTGTTACACTCAGCGCGATCAAAAGCTTGGTTTTGTCCGGCAGAGATTCGAGCGATATTGTTTCGTTGTGAAATAATCCCTCCGGCTATTTTTCTTGGTGAAATAATACGCGTTATATAACTGGCGTAGATCTCGGACTGACTGCTGATTTAGATCACGCGGTTGGTCCATAGGCAAATATACCCCGGCCAGGCATGCAAAGACCCAGCAAAGCGAGCGACCCGCAAACAGGAGCTCGCGATTTGTTACGACCAAAGAGAAAAAAGTTGTAAATTTGTTTTTTAAATTATTCTTTATTTTTGATTTCCATTGTAACCGGATGCTAAAAAGGCCGGATCTTTTGTAAACGCAAAACTTGTTATTTCAAGGATAACAATGGAAATCAATGAGAAACAACGTTATTTCCCGGCGAAAATCTGGCGACCGACGGGAGCCACCGATCTCGCTGCGATGGAGCGTCGCAGGCCGCGATCTCGATCCGGTCGTGGAGAGAGGTCGAGTAATGAGTTCGACTCAGACAGAAGTACGATGAGTACAGTGTCCTCATCTGGATGACAAACTCCCCCATAAGTCCCACAGTAAATGTCCAGAAGTTCTCGCTCAGGAGAAAAGTACCGTTAGTGTGAAGGGAGTTGAAGCCACCAAGACAATAACCTCACGCACCGATCGACCCGAAGTTCGTCGGGTGAAGCAAAACCGGCCTCCGTAAGCAGGTCAACGTCGCGCGCCGAGGGCCTCCACTGGTGACTCTCTCTAAGAGAGCTCGCCAGTAGGCAAAAGCGTCAACGCCTCCGCGAAAGCCAATTCGCAAGGCATGGAGTCCGTTGACGGGATTCCGCTATAATGCGGATCTGAACGAACAAAACGAGGCAACACACGCCTCAACTAAGTGAGAGTGGTTCCTCAGAGCCATCAAACGATGGATGTGGGTCGGGTCAAAACGGAACCGTACGAACGCTGGTGAGGGCGTATCTGCAAAGCGCGCATTATCGGCAAGGCATAGTACGCGGCCAAAGCCGAAGACCCCCGTCGGGAAGTTACAGAAGGTAGGTGGTGCAAGAAATGTCATCGAACATCGTATGGTTGGAGGCCGAAGTCTGAAGCGGCGGTCAGACCAAAGGAACAACAACTCGGCAGGCCGCCGAAAGTCAAACTCCGGCGATCACACCTAAGTGCTGGTAATTTCACGCAACTAGTTCTGGGAAGATCCCACACGACCATACGCAGAGGAGGAAGTCAGTTTTGGAGTGGGAGGGCATCGCTCCGCTTATCCAAGCAACGAGCGCAAAAAAGCTCCCACGTTCAAGAAACGGTGGGCCATTTATGAAGCCAAGATCCCAAACAATTACGACATGCTGGGGTTGCGCAACCCTCAACATTTGGAAGAAAATCGTGGCACCCAAGCGCACAACTTTGCGCATAACGAGTGGCAGAAGAGCCGCGTTGAAGGATTCACACCCCAAAGGCGCGTGTTCGAGGCGTGTGACCTCTGGAGAGCTCAAAGTAAGGAAATTCATTCTCAGAAGGACGTTGTTGTACTGATACTGATGACGTTAATACTGGGATATCGTGCCAACACACGATAGTTGTCCGACTTTCAAACGGACAAGCTGTAGCTAATCGTGGCGGGGTACGAGCAAATCCAAGAAAGACAAGGAGCCCTCAAAAGATTAGAGACTCAATGTCCTTGCTCAAACTCAAATTCGGGCGGTATTATACTGAGTGGCGTGCACAAAATGTTTCCCGAAAGAGTTTCGTGTTCCAAAGACTGCAGCATGGAGCGCGCAAAGCAGGACTAGACGTTTCCGAGAAGAGGAAACAATGGTCAACAGATTATGAACGTCTCAAGGTGCACTGGCCAACATGCACCGGAAAGGGGAACATCGCACGGGATGATTTCGAGTCGATTCTGAGATGGCCGTCCGCGGCCTAGAACGCCGTCTGAGTCCAGAACCATCGGGCGAGCAACCTATGGTAGGGTTCGGACAAGACGCGCCTTACAGAAGATGAAGAATCTGATGCCGGCTACCGCCAGTCGGCAATCAGATAATACGGTATGCCAGCGAGGGAAACCCACGAGGGACTTATGCTAAGTCAAGAACAATCGCCAAGATGGCTTGAAGACCGCCTAGCTAAGCAGCAGGAACCTCAGGTTCGACGAATGCAGATGGCCATGCAAAATGAGAGAAATGGCATTGACCAACAAATCCAGCATTGACGAATCCAGCAAGGGCGAGTCCCGAGTCGTCGCAACCAAGTCCATCAGGAGGAACGAGGCATACGAATGCTCATAATAATTAATGATCCTCCCGTCAATAGCATTGGGGGTGGTAACGGGAATGCTACGGAAGATACAGGATGAAAAGCCTAAAATTAAAACCTCCGAGAGCAAAATCAATACACTTGATTCCGCTCAAGAGAACGAAAAGACGGGCATTCCTTGTCCATCACCAAGAGAGTGGGAATCAATCGACCATATCAGTCCGGCGAAGTTCTACGTCTATTATACTGTTCAACAGCCATTTAATGGGATGGGTTCACCCACTCAAGATTTTGTGATTTATCTTCAAATCCGGGGACGTTGGGAGTCATCTCTGGTAATGAGCCTCTGATGGTGCGGTCATTGTTGCATCTTCGCGAGCGCCTTCGATTGGTATCGCCCAGAGGGCTCAAGCCAGGAAGCATACACGCTGGGACGACATGGAGACTTAAGTTTCCTTACAAATTTCTTCGACGAGACACGCAAGATCTCTAATCGGATCGTTGCTCGATGAGAAGCAGAGACGGGGGTTAGTCGACACCTTCGTCAAGAAGGTTGCCGGAACAAGGCGATTGAATTGCCAGAGACCCGATCACGCGAGGAATTCATCCTCACAGACTGGCCACAACAACCTTTCACTGGACATGTTTGGAAGAATGGGCACAGACCATCCAATGACAGTGGAAGGATCTAAAGTTCGAGGAGAGCAAGCTGAGGGCGATTCGCTCCAGGAGAAAGAAGGCCGGAGAGAAGCCAACCGGACAACAAATCCTCGAAACAGAAGCTTAACGCAAAAGGAAGGTAAAGCTTGCATGCTAATGGCCGTTGATGCTAACCAAACTTTTCAAATTGCAGGCACCTCAGCAAAAGCAGCAACGAGCGCCACAACATCCAGCCCGCATTGCAGCAACGGCCTCAGAAACAAAAGTTTTTCGGGCCGAGGTTTCCAAAGTCTACTCCTTCAAGGATGATGAAGTTCCCAGGCATTTCAAATACTTGTTGAGAACAACAAAATCCAGCTGCCGACGATCTCGTAGGATCAACGAGGTGAGCCAGCAAGGTGGACGGATCCAAAGTACTGCGCGTACGCACAATGAGCGGGTCCACTCCACCGCTAGCCGAGTCTATGCTACACCTCAAGGACAAGATCCCAGGGCGTTAATTCGACGTAAGGGTCAATAACCCCGAAACCAGCGCAAGAAATGTGGGGGCAAACGCAGTGTCAATACTTTGGATCGGTGCCTGACAACTTGGTTCGAGCGCAAAACGCGTTAACGAAAGTCGGGATGAAGACGGTGAATGACGACGCCATTCAGGACAACGCCAAAAAGGACATTGTCCGTATACAGCAGCCCAAAAAGCGTGAGATCTCTGGGTGCACCCCGACTGATTGAAGATAAACAATGGGCCGGAATTGTCATCCAAGGAAAGTCCAAGTAGGGAAAGGAAGTTGTTTATGGAGTCCTGTCTATCCCATGGGAAATGACGAAAGAATCCCCACTTTCCCGGCTTTCCGGGACGAAGAACAGGAATCTTCGTGACGCCGGAGTGGAAATGAGTATCACTTCAAGTATCCATCTCCCTAGTGATCATTCAGCTGTAGCAGGGGTGACAAAGACGGGGAACTCAGCCAAACTCCTCACGAAAGCTGGGGGTGATTACGGTTCCTAAACGGTTGAGGAGGCTCCGACGACAGCCGGTCAGAGTAAATATAGAAAGAGGCCGAGGAGGTTCAAATCCGAAGCAATCTCGTTTCAGTCGTCGCGAATTAGGGAAGGATAAACCGGAGAGTTCGAAACAGTTCCATCGCGCCTTCGACAATCATGGTTCAGGCTAGGGCTAATATTCACGCGGCGGATAACGCTATAAATGAGTTTGCTGCGGCTGTCTAAAGAAACTAAGAGAGCATTGCAAGACACTTGCGATTCAAAGCATTCCTTGCACTCAGATCAAACGGCCTTGAGGAACTAGAACTGTTTAGCTCAACAAGTGAAATGTTGAGCTGAAGAAAATTTCCCTGCATCACCTTCACACAAGAAGAATGCCAGACGAAGATTCAAAACCCATGATCGGCCATGTGTATTTTGTTCCGGGTACATTGGCTCCACGAGGTCACCGAATCCAAGTAGAATCGGTTTCCCGTGAGCATTTATGCCGGCTCGCCTAATCATAGCCTTGGCATTCCAGGTCAGAAATTGGGCGTCTACAGGCATCAAGTCCATTTACGGATTCACACCAGCGGGTTCAAGGCCTTTGGGGAAAAGATTCGAATAAAAGCCAAATGGGCGATCTGAAAGAGGGAGGTCACGTTGTTACGTGATAGATAGCTAAGAGACATCCTATAATTTACTCATTGAGTCGGCCTTACGGATCAATAGTAAATGGTTATAGTTCGCCCCCTCCACCTTAAGCCATCAGTGTCTTGAAATTCTCGACAACTGATGGGAAGGGTCTCAGGAACGGTGGTCCGCAGATGAAGCAACCATTCAAGGGTATGAGAAATTACTTCACTGAATTCGTCTCCTTTATGGTACGAAATCGACCTGCGGAAACCATCGATCCAAGGCACGGACATAGCGGAGAAAGAACTGATTCCGAGGCCCATTTCGATTACAATAGGCGGTTTGTTTTAAAATGACATTGTACCTTCTGTAACAATTCTTGATGATGCAATCAATCGTCAGATGGCGGTTGTAACTGGCAACTGCAGTTTGCTGATAATTGAAATATATCATAGATTTAAGAGTACTGCCTTGTCTCGTTATGATGCGATAGGGATTATATGAAACCAGATTTATGATATGCCGCTCCGATCATCCTATAGTAACCGAAGTAGGAAGTCTCCAAGGCATTCTTTCGGACAACCCCGAATATTCCTTGCAAAGTAGGGAACAAAAGAAGTGATTTATGGTAGAGGAGAGAAAAATCTTCCAAGTTGCTCAGATCATTTCCTAAGAGAAGACGAGGATGCAAGACAAATCTGGTCTGCATTTATCTAAGTATAGTCCGAAGCACGCATGCTCATGACAAGAGATAACCGATTTCGACACTCGGAGAAGGTTTTATACTTCTCGATCGAGGATCATGTATTCCAGTCAAAAGCGGCAATCAGTACGCAAAAGGAACACCGTGACTATTACCTGTCACAAGAGAGGCTTTAGGCTATGTCTCATCAGATTGACGAATGTTAGTTGGAAATTATCGATCAAATTGCTAACAAAGGCTAAGGATGGGTATTGCCAGATTCTTCAGCTGAGAATTCGACACCACTTAGTATGGAGAGAAATGTTCAACACACCTTAATGTCAAACGATGCTACAGGCTGATGCCTATCTAGTTGGAAGGATGACGATCAAATGCCAACGTGGGAAGACCCATGGGTTCAATCACCATAAAAATGAGTACGGTGATAGGTTCGGAACAAGAAGAACGACCAACATGAGATGAAGTAGTCCAAATTAATATGGGGATGAGGCCAATCAAAGCTCATATTTATCAGGCGGTAGTCTTCCTACCAGATGAGAAAGAGAATTAATTGCCCTGATCACGAATTACATTGATGTCTTTCGCCTGAACTACGAAAGATTGCCAGGATCGACGCCAATGGTGGCAATGCAGCGCTTGAACATCAAGCCGGATGCAAACCTGTCAAACAAACAGCAAAGATCGGTTTCGTCCAGGCAGATTATGGAAGCCATTGCAGGCAGAGTTAGAAGATTTGAATCGATTCAGGATTTATCCGAGAGGTAATCAACATCCAGACTGGCTAGCCAAATCGTTCCTGTCATGAAGAAGAATGGCAAAATCAGGATTTGCATTCGATTCAGGAAAGCTGAAATGAAGCATGTCCAAAAGATGATTTTCCTCTACCGCAATCTACGGATGTCATTATCGACAATACATGGTGGATTCGAGAGGATGTCCTTTCAATGGACGGCTTTTCGGGGATATACACCAAATCCAATATGCACCCGGATGATGAGAAACATACAGCGTTCGAACGCTCCCTCGTAATCTTCTGCTCAAACGGTAATTGCACTTTCGGCCTGAGAACGCAGGCGGCCACGTACCAGCAGCGTGACTAAGATGTTTCCAGGAACCACCGAAAAACGATCGAATGCTATGTTGATTGACTTGGTTGTACAAAGCCGCACAAGGAGATCACATCAAAGGACTTAAAACGATGTTCGATCTCATGCGGACCATCAATTAAAGATGAAATCCCACAAATCCTTCGCTTGGAATGTCCCAGACGGAAAATTCCTTGGTTGTTCCGTGACGACTAAAGGTAACATAGGTCGATCCGATAAGGTGTCAGGCGATACACTGAATTGGCAGCCTCCGAGGAATCTAAGAAGAACTCAAGAGGATTGCAAGGGCGCTAGCTTACATCCGGCGGTTCATCTCAAACCTTTCTGGGAAGTGCCAAACGAATTTTCTAAGGCTAAAACAAGAAGGTGTGTCATTTATTTGGGACGACGGCCTGCAAAGGCACTCGGAATCAAGACATACTCTTGACAATCCCCCAGTTTCTCGTTCAGTCCCAAAATCAGGTAACCGTTCTTAGATTAGATCAAGGTATAGAACCCATTCGATAAGTGCTTTTGTTAGCACAAGACGATGATAACAGTCATGAACAGACAGTTTTATTATTTGAATCGACTTGTGGGCCCAGCGTCGCTTGAGGTCCTCGATATCCGTGATTGAGAAAGAATTGTCTCCGGCGTTTGAAGATGTTTGCAGTGTAAAAGATGCGGCATTATTTAGTGGGGGTGACAGAATTTATGTTATCTCCATGTATAATCCGTGCGAGTATTTATGAGCAACGGGTTTTGATGAATTGGACCGGTGGAAATGGGCGCATGCCTCTTGTCCCATGTATGATCTGGCACTTCAAAACAGCAAAGTCGGTCAAGGACAAGCGATTTGTGAATCTTTTGGCGGCAAACCCGACGCAGGATGCGGAGAAGTATAACTGATGATTGCCGGATGAAACCACGAGTTAACACTAACATCGCCCACAAATATGGCAATTATATTTCGCTGGTAGCTTCAAGAGCAATTAATATGGGTAATAACCGGATGTCCGCACCGTCTCTCGAGTTGGAGTCGTCTTAATCTCGCCCGGGAAAGCATGTGATGCCCCGAGTAATTCATTGACATGGTCCCGTGTTCTAATAAGTAGGCCGAGTACAATGGCACTTCTCATTGACTCAGTTTCGCCAAGAAGACTGGGGGATCGTAAATATCTGCGAAGCTTTTGGGGTTCCTCATTGATAGTCAACGCAGGTTCCGTGGGAATATGAAGTCAGGAACGGCAAGACGCTGCTGATCCTGTACACCGAAAGGAAGCCATCCAAAATGGGGCAGAATCTTTTTGAAGAACTTCTTCATTGATATATGCCCTCATCTCCAGAACGCTATGGCAGATGGCACTGGCGGCACTAGTGGTATCACTAGGCAACCCTCCGAAACTGAGCTGTTTAGGTTTCACAGTACGGACGCATAACATCTGCTGCGTACCCATGATACTAGAGGATATTGAAGAGGAAGATGACGGATAACCGTAAAGCCAAGAGCGTGAATCAACTCAAATTGGGTCTGAGTCCCGTAGATTGGCGTTTTCCATCATTGATATGTTCACAATATGGTATCACTGTCAGATAGATATAAAAGAAAGGGAATCAACCGCCGAAGAGCGCACAGATTCTTCTACAATTCCGAAACCATACGTATACTCGTAGAGGGTGACGATGGTTATAATTAGTCCGATGTCTTCCAACAAAGAGCAAAAGACGTTCTTAAGGAAGCACAGCGAAGGAGAATGTGGTGCGCACAGCCGTTCCAAACTGTATGATCGCATCAGGAGAATGGAAATAGTCCAACAATGGTTGTGAGTAATTGAATCAGCTCGGAGTGTCATGCTGTCAGATACATGCAATTATATGCACCAAGTTTGACCGGAACAGTTAAACGTCCAACCACCGTCCTAGGCCGTCTCGAGACATGGGGTATGGACATTAGTCGGTTCCATATTTTTCCCACCTTCAGTCATAAAGGTGATTGATTCATCCTCGCCATTAGGATATTTCTCAAAGTGGGCTGAAGCGACTTCCACTTAAAGAAGTAAAGACGAACAAACGTATCATTTCATCAAGCTCAAACATCATCCTAACAGAACGGCGTGCCAAACGGATCATTCATGGACAACGGTCCACAGTTCATAAGCAACGCCTTCATACAGGTTTTTGTGACAAGTTTAAAAAATTGAAGATGTTGTCAACGCCAGTTATTATCCCGCGGCAAATGGTTACGGAGGACTTTTAACAAGACAAATCATTAAGATCTGTCACAGCTCGTGAAGACAATAAACGAGATGGATGATAACTCGTGTGCAAGCACTATGGGCTTATGACGCACCATCTACGCACGCCCACAGTGCACAGCCGTATTCTTCTGGTATATCGGATAGTGAAGCTGTGCTACCGCTGAAATTCAGATTCATCCCGCTTCGGATCGCCCTCCACGCAACAGCAGATGCACGACAGAAGAACACATCAGCAAACGTCTCGAAGAGCCTTGAGAGCTGGATGAAAAGCGCTTGGAAGCTCAACAGCAAATGAGTTTATCAGGCCAGGATGTCTAGGCTTTTTTTAAGCAAAAGAGTCGCGACAGAGAAGCTTCAAGCGAAAGAGCATCTAGTCTCGCTGTCGCTCGACCAATAATCCTCACTTGCAAGAAGAAAGGTAAATTTCCGAGCCCAAAATGGGAAGGTCGTGTGTAATCGACACCAGTCTACTCAAACGGCGCATAAATACGCACTGATTACGCCAGGAGGGCACGCAGAGGCAATTGAATGGGCCAAAATGGGAAGCTTCATAAAGTACTATCGCTTAGTAAGTTCAGAATAACCTATTTACCAGGGAAGCTTCCTCGAATGATACTACACTTAATCTAGAGGATAACCAAAATCTTTTTCATACAAAATAGCCTCACTGATCAAATTTCAAATTGAAGTGGGGTCCACTAAAATGTCTTTCTGGCCCTCTGAATTTCTTTCCATGAAGCAAGAGGTCCACGTTTCATTTCAGAGTCCCTTATCGATAAACGAAAGACACTCCTCCCTTTCTTTTGGTTAAGCCTTCTCATGGTATTCGTAACGGGCAAACTGAAATTTCATTTCGTAAAACGGAAAACTCATCTAGATAGCCATCCTATAAAGGTAAGCTTATTTAGATCTTCTGATTATCGAGTGGAGATTCCCACTTCTAGTTTCTTTTCTCCAGCGACTGGAGAACACGAATATAAATTCTTCTTTGCAAGAATCAATGAATAGATATAAAATTCTTCTTCCTTGATTTGGGGAACAGAATATAAAATTCTTCTTCCCACACCTAACTTTTTCGCAAGAATTTAGGATTAATAACCTTAGGAAGTTTATCCGCAGAATCTAAGCAGGGATAAGTCTGTGCGGCCTAACAACAGCGCTGGCCGTTAGTCTTTCTCCGAGGAAAAAGACACCAACTTTGATTCTGGGTATCGTTATCCTAAACCTATGCAAGGTAAGTCTGCGCTAACACGGCTGCCGTTCGTTCTTAACCGTTAAAAGAACACATCGTTCAACCTTCCTTGTGGCAAGGTTGTTATTAATACACCGAAAATCGCATGCCTTACACCGCGTGGGGAATTCATCCTGAATGCCTAAGAAAGGATATGGTCGACCGCCAACACGCGTCGCGGTTTAGTCTTTTCTTCGCGAAGATAAAAGATACCAGAGTTCGATTCTGGTATTTCATCCCGAAGCCCTAAGTAGGGATAAGCAGCTCTAACACGTTGCTGGTAGCGTATTCCCATAACAATGGCGAAGTCTACATATTCGAAGTTGAGCACAAAGTTCTAAGGAGAGTTCATGGTCCTTTAGCAAACAACGTCGGCATACGAAGGACTAAAACAATCCGCATGTAAGCCCCGGACTCAAACGGTGAATCGTAAGAGCACAATCAAATCCGTTAAAAAGCTGAGGATTTGCAAAATCTAACGTCAGAACGGTCTCAATAACGTTGCTGTTTAGTCTTTTCACAGGAAAAAGACGAGGTCTACGTGTTCAATATGTAGCATCTATAAGAGTTGAACTCTTTTTAGGCTTAACGCTCACGTGGGGAACGGATTTGACAATCCGCATGCTAGCCCGACTCAAACGGTAGTCGGTAAAGGCTAATCAATCCGTTGAAGGCTGGGGTTAGCCCAAAATCTGAGTCAAACACCTAACACGTGTTCGCCGTAAGCTAGTTCCGTAACAATGGCTAAGTCTATGTAATTCGACATCGATAGAACAAAGTCCTCAGAGAATTCTCTCCGAGCATAACGTTACATGCGAACGGTTTAAACAATTCCGCATGCTAGGCCCGACTAAACGGTAGTCGGTAAAGTCTTCAATCAAACCGTTTGATAGCTGAGGGTTTGGCCAAAAATCCTAATGGTATTGTGGTCATCATTTCAAATGTGAAGACGACTCATATAAAGACGAAAGGAAGTTTAGCTAGAGAGAACAAAGTCAAAGTGTTCAGAAACAATCATACATCAAGACATGGACCAAAAATCTGCTGACGTGATCTTAGAAAGCTTCTCATCATAAGCTTGCCTAAGTTCAGTCTGATCGGATCCTCGGTAGTCGGCTGAAGTCTCTCGGCAGCGATCTCTTACTGTCTCGGCTAGCTTCTGCTACAGGGATCTCAACCATCAGATAAAGCAGTGTGGGGTGTTGCTGATCCTTGTGGTTTCGTCACTGAAGAATATCAAATTCATCGCTCTTTTCACGGGAGTGTATTCTTCTGAGGCTGGTCTATCTCGTCGCACAGGAGGTATAGAAAGATTCGAGCCTCGGCAGCGAAGATAATCTACTAGCAGGCTCGTCTTAATCGATCTACTCGGCCCGCTGCATCTGAATCTCGAGCTCACAAAAATCCGAGGTATCGCGTGATGACTGTAAGCACGTCCAGCTCGGCAGCAATAAATGAGGAGGCACTGCATTCTCGGAGCTCACGAAACATCTGAAGCTCATGCTCTAGGCAATCAAGTCATCAAACTATACCTGTCAATCTGGATGCCGCTTCCTTATCAAATTGACTTTAGAATCAAAGGAAAGGCTTGAATTGGGCGAAGAGCAAAGTCCAAGCATCGGAAAAGCTTCCAATCATAAGCATTCATGAAGAGAAGAAGAGCGGACTTCTTATGCAATGACAATCTGCTCAGGATATCATCAGATTAACAATCCCTCGCCAGAATATGAAGACGAGAAGAATTCCCTGAGCGATAAAAAAAAGATACCGTCAGAAAAAGACGCTTGAAGAGTAAATAAATGTATTCATACGCCTTCTTGAGTCACTGGGGTGGTTGAGGTGTAACGGCTGGGGGTGTATCAAACTGGTGTAAGTTGGTCCGCCATAGCGGCTCAACAAGGGTCATTCTCACAAAACTCTAGTTAATACAAGTCAGAATCCTCAGAGGGCATCACATTAATAGCTGGCATTAGTTCAAATTGCTAGTCTTATAATTAATTTGGAGGAGGCGATATACTTCACGAAGAATCATCCTCAAGATTCTTATCGAACGTAGCTCGGAAAATATATCTCCGGGTAACTGGCATCAAATTGGGAAACTATACATGAAGTAGTGAATAGGAGTCTCTGGCGATCAAGCCTTACTCGTCCAAAATCATCAATAGAGAATTGACGTAAAAAATATAAGTGACAAAGAGAATAAAGAGATACAACCACAAATGTTACCCCTTATGAATGCGTTAGCCTCTTCTATTCAAAATCCCACGTTAAAATTGGCCCCTTCCTGCAAGTATATCTGAAGAAGCAAGATGTACATGAGATGGTTAGAGGATGCACAATTCTTTGTATACAATGCTAAAAGATACATTGTCATCAGTAGATTACCTGGATCTGGCGGAATCAGGTCGCTACATTGCTATCACTCCCTAATGTCGGGCAACCCTGATAGCCTTTTTAACTGGGGAGCGGGTCAGGACTCACCAGGAGAACAGGAAGGCCATCGGGACTCATTTCGGCTCTTCTCCACTCTCATATAGAGATGGAAAAGCATGAGTCAATGTTCCGATAACCAAAGAAGGTGGTTTACAGAGTAGATGTTACATTCCGTCACTAGCAGAGATCATCACCAACCAAGGTCATATCAGATGGGCTCGAAGCCTACAACGCTGCTTGAGGGCTAATTCTTCCGTCTAGCAGCTAGGAGACAATAATCGAAAGTCTCAGCCTAGGAAGGGGACGAACTCTTCATCCTGGTCAAACTGTGGTCGCTGACAACATCAATCATAGTCAGTTTCAATATTTCATTGGAAGATGGAAGGAAAAGATGAATAGCAAACCTCGCTGCAAAAGTCTTCATACCTTCAGGATCTGCCCCCTGAAGCCTCGTCTGGAATGAAAGGTCTTCTTTGCCTTCTTCATCAATCCGACGAGTCTTGTTCCGTGTGCTCTTGATGATCGAGCGTTTTCCCAATCCTACGGCAATCAACCTGGAAGCTTCCTCGGCCTCTAAGCTCTGGGGCATCCGGTTCACGGGATAGTTTGTTAGGCTCTAAAAACGCACTTGCCTTAAGAAAGTGACGGTTCAACTGCCGATCAGCATCGGAGACTGAATTTAGCAAGGCGCAGTACCAGCCGGTCAACGGCCACAACCCGTACGGCAGACCATCTCAAACCGCACGTGGGCGAGCTGTGACGAGATTCCCGACGTAAAGGTGATCGTAGCCAAACTGACGGAGCGAATCGGCAGGGTGGATATGGCTCTATGAAGCACTGATCTACCCCGAAAGTCAGATACTGGCCTAATGTTCAAGCACCAGTTAAAGCAGCCAATGTCCCACGTGAGTTCGATACTCTCTTCGGCCTCTCCTCATCTATCAAATCGCGGTAGTCGGACCGGAGAAACTGCGGAAGCAAGTTGGATAATGTCCCACACTTGTGGACGAGCTGCAGCTGCTTGGTCTGTGTCAGAAAATCCGCAGCACCCTCCCACTTGCCGTTCTCAAGGCAACTGTAGTAAGGAACGATGATCTTTTTATATTTGTTTTGTATTTTTCAAGTAAGTGTACGGGAGCGCTCCGTCTTAGTGGTGGAATCTGACCACGGCAAATCACTTTTCCTTCGTGTAAAGGCACCAGAAAGCTGTCGAAGGCCGTCGGTGAATGTTGCCACCATCACCGGAAGAGTGAGAAGTTCTTTCTTGTAAGGGCTAGCTAACTGCTGGATAGAGCATTCCAAGGGCAAGGATGCCAGATACTGATATGGAACAGCACATTCTTCAACCAGATACGAGATAACCGGCAAGAAATAGAGTCATTTGGTCGAATCGTACGTAGCATGCCACAAGAGATTTCGAACTTGGTCGCTGCAGGAGAGCCACCCGAGAACTGGGCTAGTGTATAGAAGAATGGCGCCAATCTTTCTTCAGCAGACTGTTACACCCGAGGAGTAAGTGGGGCGGAACTCACAAATACCTCGCCAGAATACTCTCCAGCTTCTTGACCAAATAATGGCAAACTGCTTCAGACTCACGATGTTCTAGTCCTCTTTGCTAAGGCTAGACTCGCACAGCTATATGAAGTGAAGTGAGATCGCCATAGAGTCTCGTAGCGATCAGGCTAACGATCCTTCAGCGGAACTTAATTCATGGTTGGAGGAAAGTATTTGATAAACCATCTGTCCGCATGGGTAATCCAGAAATCGTGCATTCTCGTGAAGAGCAAACCCAACTCCCCTTCGCGGGTCAAGAAAAGTGTTTCAATCTGGAATATAAAGCTCGACAAGCAAGAATGCCTTGGCGCTGACAGGCAAGCCATACATGGTGCATCACGAACGGCCTGATCTAACGCAACAAGCCGTTGCAAACTCCGCCTCGCCCATCGGCTCAAGACTACGTGCGTCATAAACGGGTCCACAAAACTTGTCCAATAGAATGGACCCAACCATAAATCTCTGTGACGCGTCGCGCATCTCCCGTCCTAGAGCGCAAGGCGATTCCTCAAAGTAGAAGCGGTGGCGAGGAACTCGTTACGGCTGGTGGTGCATCCAGCCGCCAGTAGATCTGGGAGCAAGTCCGGTGATGTGAACTTTTGCTCGAGCCAGGAAACGCCTGATGAGTGATGTACTGCCGCAATGGACGCTTCTCATGCTCCTCCGTCACGCCACTGACATCATCCGTGTCACGGCCTGAGCCTGAGCTAAAGTCAATGAACGATGCAGTGGAATCTTCGGCAAATATATGAAAGCCACTGCCAGTTTTATGCAGCACACTGCTCAGCCCTCATAACACGCATGCCGGGTCTTCGACAGCGTCGCCACATTAAGAATCGCTCTTCGAAGACGGCTGAATAGAACTGGCGGTCATTCAAAGAGGTGCATCAGTAATCACTGTCGAGAGCTCGGTGCCCCCTCCTTCACCGCCTGGGCAACCTCAGTACGATGTGCCCAAACGAACTGAGGAGTGACTGGAATAGGGAAAACATCGTCGGAGGTCGAATAATATTCGCAGACGCCCGTAATACTGCGTGAGATGAGAACGCTCCAGAAGGTATTCACTAAGAACAAGCAATTAAAACGTTGTTATTCCAGTTATAAGGAAATTGGACTCATGTTAGAAGGGGTTAAGATAGAGTCATTGCCTTATAAAGGGTGTGACGTTTTGGCCACGTTGCGCCTTCATAAGAAGGGTATATCGCAATATCCTGCTTATAAGGCACAACGCAGCGAAAAACGTCCCTTTATTTATTATGAGATAGTGTTTTGACGCAAGCAAAACCATATCTTTGAGCGTCGATCGCTCACCAAGGAGAATCAAAGGCTTTTCCCGTGCTCACCAAGGAGACAACGAGAGTAAAAAGAAAAAGGACTGACATTTACAAATTCCAAGAAAAATGACAATTGTAAATTTCACGAAAAAGTAGCTCACAGGTAAGAGGGAGGCGCGCCCATTCGTTGCTCTGAACCCCGATTTATTCTGAATCCTGATTTGGAAGTCTGGATCCCGATTAGGCAGTAAATCAGCTTTGGTGTCTGAGTTCGAATCCATTATATGGTTGAATGACTCGTTGACTCCCTGAACCGTTGGTTTGATTCCGCACACGAGTGGATTCATTCCGTCGTTCGCGTGCGGTTTGTCAGCTTCGTAGCCTCGTTAATTCGCTCCGTCGCACATTGTTTGGCTTCGGTGTTGACGGGCTAACGATCATGCTTAGATACGTCGCCCGATGGTTCATTAGTTCGTGTTGAGCCGTGTTAAGGGACCTATAAGCAATTTTATATGCCTACACCAAGCTCTTGGAGCTTGTTTCAACCCATATAATACTTTTTGCACCCGATAAACATGATTTAAAAGAAAAGGATCAATAAATCCAAGGGGTTTGCTCAACATAAACCTGTTCATCTATAAAACCATTTAGAAAGGCACTTTTAACATCTATTTGAAATACTTTGAAAATTTTAAAACTAGCAAATGCCAAAAGCATATAAATTGACTCCATCATTGCAACTTGGTGCAAAGGTTTCGTCATAATGTATCATTGGGCAACCAATATAGCTTTTCATCAAAATCAATAAAAGTCATAATATATAATGAAAAACAAAATATATTTCCAAAACTAAGTTTAATCAATATATATTTCCAAAATAAATTTTGCAAAAAAACATTTTTCCTAAAAAACAAAAATGGAAACGCTAAAAACTTGTTATAAAATCAAACGTGTTTTGACACCCAAACACTCTTGGTGCCGGAGAGTTTAGGGACATGACTCATATTAATATAATCCATTGCCCTTGGGTTATGACCCCATTTGGGCACATTTAGTGCACGGATACGGTCATAGCAAAAATCACGTAAATGACTCATCCTATTGTAATAAGTGCAATGGAACAAATGCACTTGTTTTTGTTGACCATTTAATTGTGCACAAGAAACATTTACAAATAAAGATGCTCTTTTTGAAACATTTTGTAAATTTAAAATTTTCTCAAATCAAAACAAAAGTTTGCCAAAAGATCAAATCTACCACAAAATTCACATTTAAACACATCAACATGCTTGGGATGAGTAATTGGTGCATGTGAGTGTGTGTGTGGTGAAAAAACTTGATGAGATGCACAAGGAGCAATAATATTGGAAATAATGGGCTTTTGTGCATCATAGCAAAATTTTACAAATGGTCATTACGACTGCAAATAGAGTATTTGTAAAGTTTGCTATACATATGTGCATAGTAAACGGGTGGTTTGGAAGTAGTAGCACGAGACTTGGCACACATATCCACAAGTTTCTTGTGATTGTCAATGCATGTATTTAAGGTTGAATCTAAAGAAGATATATGATTTTTCACATCATTCAACTCTTATTTGGCACAATAGCAATGACAGTAGAAGTGGAGAAAACATGATCATTCTTGAATGAGGTAATTTCATTTCTAATAGTTTTCACTTCTAACATGGCATCAATCTTATCATGAGATAAGCTAGCTATATCCAATTTTAATTTATCATTGTTATCTTTAATAATTACATTCTTTTTAGCAATGATATCAAATTTTGATGCTAGCAAATCATGATCGGATTTTAATTCTACATGCTTGCTTTTCAAACACATGAAATTTTGATGCAATTTGTTGTAGTCATTCATTAATATTTCATATGCACATGCAAGTTCATCTATGTAGGCATATAAAATTGCTTATAGGTCCCCTAGCATAGCTCGGCACAAACCGACGAACCAACGAG
>NW_017975735.1:0-1789 GCF_001876935.1 Asparagus officinalis
AGATAGCAATGGAATCAATGAAGAAAGCAACGATTTTTCCCGCGAACAATCTGGCGACCACAGTGGGAGTACTCACCCCGATCGCGAACAATCTGCCGAGATCGGAGCGTCGCAGCCGCGGATCTCGATCCCGGTCGTGGAGGAGGTCGAGTAGGAGTTTGACCAGCAGAAGTACGAGGAGTACGTGTCCTCATCTGGATCAACCTCCCCCCGTAAGTCCAAGAAATTCCAGAAGTTCTCCTCCAGGAGAAAAGTCCGTTGGTGCGAAGAAGTTGAAGCCACCAACGACAACCTCACCCCGATCGACGCCGAAGTTGCGTCAGGTGAAGTCCCATCGGCCTCTAAGCAGGTCAAATCCGCCATCGAAGGCGTGGTGACTCTCTCTAAGAGAGCTCGCCAGAGGCAGCGTCAACGCCTCGCGAAGCAATTCGCCAAGGCCATGGAGTCCGTTGACGGGGTCCGCTACAATGCGGATCTGAAGAACAAACGAGGCAAACAGCCTCAACATCAAGTGAAGAGTGGTTCCTCCAAGCCATCAACGATGGAGTGGGTCCGGGTCAAACGGAACCGTACGACGCTGGAGGAGCGTATCAGCAAGCGCCGCGCATTATCGGCGCAAGTACGGGCCAAAGCTGAAGAAGCCCGTAGAAGACTGCAAAAGGAGGTGACGAAGAAGCCACCACCAACCCGCCAAGTCTGGAAGCCGAAGTCTGAAGTGGCGACTCAGGCCAAAAAGCAACCATCGCAGCCTTCTAAGCAAGGTCAAACTCCGGCGAGTCAACCAAAGTCGCCGTTAATTCCTATGGTCACTCCGGGAGATCATGCAGAATCATCCCGAAGGAGGAAGCCAGTTTTGGAGCGCCTCGGTCCACTTCCCAAAGAACGAGGCAAAACTCCAGTTCAAGAACGGTTGGGGCCAATGAAGAAGTCCCAAACAATTCAACATGCTGGGGGTCGCCGCAACCCTCAACATTTGGAGAAAATCGTGGCACCCAAGCGCACAACTTTGCGCATCGAAGTGCAGGAGCCCGCTGAAGATTCACACCCACAAAGGCGCGTTTCGAGGCGTGTGACTTTTGAAAGCCCAAAGAAGGCAATCCAACCTCAGATGGAAACATTATCATCTGATAGTGATAGTGTTATACCTGAGAAGTCGTGCCCGCACACGATAGGTTACTCCGACTGTCAAAATGACGAAATTGCATTAAGGCGGTCCCCGAAAGAGTTTCAGTTTTTGAAAGACTCAGCATGGAAGCGCCAAAGCCAAGGACTAGACGTTTCCGAAGAAGAAGAACAATGGTCGAAGACGGTGAACGTTCAAGGGTCACTGCCAACATGACCAGCAAGGGTACATCGGCACGGGATGATTTCGAGTCGATTCTGAGAGCCTCCCGGCCTAGAACCCGTCTGCAGTCCGGAACCATCAAGCGAACAACCTATGGTAGGGTTCGAACAAGGCTCCCTTCAGAAGATGAAGAATCTGATGCCGGCTCCGCAGTCGCATCAGATAATACGGTATCCAGCGAGGGACAACCCCGCGAGGCACTTATGATAAGTGCGGAGCAAGTGGCCAAGATGCTTGAAGACGCCTTAGCTAAGCAGCAGGAAACCTTCAGGTTCGAAATGCAGATGGCCATGCAAAACATAAGAGAAATGCATGACCAACAAATCCAAGCATTGACGAACCAGCAAGGCGAGCCGAGTCGTCGTAACCAAGTCAATCAGGAGGACGAGGATACGAATGCTCATAATATCAATGATCCTCCCGTCAATGCAGGGGGTGGTAACG
>NW_017975736.1:0-1784 GCF_001876935.1 Asparagus officinalis
TTGGTAAAGACTCTATCTTTTAGTTTTGGATCTATTCTTCGTTCGTTGGTGCGTAAGATGTCGGGGAAAAAAGGTGCTTCGGGTGTCGAGGGCGGTGCTTCTGGCGCAAAGACCATTCAAAGTCTGAATATCCACTCTATGAAGATAGATGTGGAGAAATTTAATGGCACAAACAACCTTGGATTATGGAGATGCGAGGTTTTGGATGCGCTGAACGCGCAGAATTTGGAGGATACATTGGAGTTAGATAGCAAGCCAGATGAGATTGAAGAGAAGGTTTGGAAGAAGATGAATCGAACGGCGTGTGGTGTGATTAGGTCTTGTTTGACTCAAGATCTAAAATATGATGTGATGAATGAGACTTCTGCGAAGAAGATTTGGGAGATTCTCGAAAGCAAGTATTTGACCAAGAGTGTGGAAAATCGCTTGCATTTGAAGAGGAGACTTTATCGTTTCCAGTTGAAGAAGGGAACCTCCATTAGAGATCACATGAACCATCTCACAAAGCTTCTTGCGGATTTGGCGAATGTGGATGTCAAGATTGAAGATGAGGACAAGGCATTGTTGTTGTTGAGTTACTTGCCTGACGAGGAATATGAGACCTTCGTTCTTACTCTGATTAATGGGAAGGCATCACTTTCGTATAGTGAGGTCACCGCTGCACTTGTGAATTATCAGCTTCGAAAGAAGGATAAGGAGGCTTCGGTTGAGCCGGTAGCGGAGGCGTTGGTCGCAAGAGGGAAGGGTCCAAACCGAAAGAATTGGAAGTCACAGTCTAGAGTAGGAAAAGATCAGTGTGCTTGGTGCAAGGAGACTGGTCATTGGAAGAAAGACTGCCCAAAGCTCGACGAATGGATGAAGAATAAGCAGAAGGGAAAAGGGAAGCAACCATCATCAGAAGCAAACATCGTATCGGATGGTAATAATTCTGACTCTTCTATTTATTCGCTTTCTATCAGTCCTACAGATAGCTATTCGGAGGAATCTGAATGGATGTTGGATAGTGGTGCGACCTATCATGTGTGCCCTAGAAGGTAATGGTTCTTCAGTTTTGAGAAGCTGGTGGATAATGGTGTGGTGTACATGGCTGATAACCGTACATGCCAGATCCTTGGGATAGGAAGAATTCGCATAAAGATGTTTGACGGGACTGTTAGAGAGTTAAACGATGTGAGATATGTTCCTTCTTTGAGGAAGAACTTGATCTCGATTGGAGCTTTGGTTGGAGAGGGTCTGAAGGTTCGTGTTGAGGACATGGTTCTCGAGATTGCGAGAGACTCTCGTATTTTGATGAAGGGCGTCAGGAGAAATAACCTTTATTACTTGACTGGAGGTATAGTGGCAGGGGGGGGGTGGCGACTTCTATTGATTTGACTAGACTGCGGCATTTGGGGCTTGGCCATTCTAGTATTGATTCCTCACATAGATTGAAAGAGGGTGTGAAGACCTGCAATTTAAAGTCCAGTGAATATGTTGATGTGAGCAAGAAGACCAGGGTGAAGTGTGGCACCTCTATTCACCGTGCTAAGGGTCGTTCTGGAGGAGTTCACGTGGATGTTTAGGGGCCTTCCAAGGGGGCATCATTGGGAGGTAATAGGCATTTGGTTTCCTTTGTTGGTGGTTGTTCTAGGCGTGTTTGGGTTGCAACCAAATCCCCGATGGATAAAGTCCTAGTAGTCTCTAACAGTTTGAAGAAGTGTGTGACAGATAGAAATGTGAAGGTACTCTATTCTGATGGGAGGTACAAGATGGACCTATTTCTGTATTGGAGCCGAGCTCACGGC
>NW_017975737.1:0-1783 GCF_001876935.1 Asparagus officinalis
ATCTTGATTCGATCGTGATTCGTCCGAGTCTGTTCCCGGTTGGATGACTCGTTGATTCTTTGACACTTGTCTTGATTCTGAACGCGTATGGATGCATTTTGTCGCTTGCGTGCGATTCGTCGATCTCGTCGCCTCGTTGGTTCGTCGGTTTATGCCGAACTGTGCTAAGGGACCTATAAGCAATTTTATATGCCTACAGATACCCCCTCCAAAGTATTTCAGTCTCGTTCTTTTATAGAAGAGTCTGGAATACTTTGGATATGATCGTCCCCACCTTCAGTCGGTGGAACGGGACCTTTGGAATGATCTCCGTTCTTGATTCCTTCAATCTTCCAGGTTATTCGGTGCTTTGTCGAATATCTGTAAGAGTTCCGGTGCTGCATTTATTGTCTGACCGTTGTCGGAATTTTAAACTTGGAGTTGATTCCTGATCTTTTAGCTAAACATCGATTGTTGGCGTCGAGTCTTTATTTGCAACGCGTTGTCCGGCGTAGTGTTGTTGAGTTATCCTTAAGAATATTTATAAAAACATATTCTCCAGGAACTTCTCAAACCAAAAATAGGGAATAGTTTATACTCATATACCTTATTGGAGTATTAAGAAGCAGTTTAAACTCGTATACTTTTCGGAGTGTTTTTGTGCCTAAATGAGCTGAACCGGCTTAAAATGAGCCAAAAAAGGCAGTAAATCGGCTCAAAAAATCCTCCGACTCTTCCGAACAAATGGGAGAGGAGTGAGTGAATGATGGACTGAACCGTCGCTCGATTTGAAGTCGTTTCGATGCTCGGTTCGGCTTCAATTTGGATTCTGGTTCAAAACCGGTCCGGTCCGGTTCGGTTCGGTTTGGTCTAAAACCGGTCCACCTTATATAAAGGGGGTCTTTTTTTTTCTTTTCTTTTTCTTTACCCTAGGGCCGGCCATCTCCTCTGCCTTTTTTTTGGAATTTCTCTTCCCTCGAGCCTCCGTTCTCCCTCAAAACTCGATCTTCGTCTTAGATTCATCCTTCCTTTTGATCCTTGACTGAGAAATCCCTTGAAACTTCCATTTTTGGAATTCCTCTCAGGCCCCTCGAGCGCGTGGTTCGAGCACTTTTCAAGATCTAATCTTTATTGGATCTTCGAGCTTCCCCTCAGGTATATCTCCATAATTTTAGCATTTTTTATGCTTAATTTAACATGTTTGATCTAGTGTATGGAATAGCGGGATCGCATATAAGGGTTGAGGGAGTGATTTGATGCCTCAAGCTCGCCTTTTTAGGGGATAAAAAAGTGATTTTTATTTCTAGATCTGACCTCTTGAATTCTTTTTCTGTAGGCCATTATGTCGCGAGTATCGAGAGGTCGTTTTCCTGCTGCATCGGTTGATGGCGCGCTTCCCTCATATGCTGGTGAGCAATTTTTTTTTTTCGAAAATTTACAAATTAGTCCTCTTTTTTCTGGATATTCGCAAATTGGTCCCTTTTACCCCCGTTGTTCTCCTTGGTGAGGCAACTGGGAAAAGCCTTGATTCTCCTTGGTGAGGATCGACGCTTTATGGAAATTTTGCAAATTAACCCTCTTTTTTCTGAAAATTTGCAAATTAGTCCTTTTACCCCATTTTGCTCTCCTTGGTGAGGCGATCGGGAAAAGCCTTGATTCGCCTTGGTGAGGATCGACGCTTTAAGGATGAGTTTTGCTTGGTCAAAACCACATCCCATAATAAAGGGGGCGTTTAGACGCTGCATCGTGCTTTATAAGGCAGGGATATATTGTCGATATACCTTATCTTATAAATGCGCAATGT
>NW_017975738.1:0-2548 GCF_001876935.1 Asparagus officinalis
CGCATTGATAACCCTCAGGTAGCATTTTAATTGGAAAAATAAAGTTATTAACTTGTAAAACGAATTATGCTGGGTTTTTTTGGGGTGCAAACATGAGAAGCAATTGAGTGCCGCATGACTAACATTTGGGTCTTAGGGGGTGTTTGGTTACATTTCTATAAATTATAGAAAATGTTTTCCATCTGAAATTTGATTTCCTTGTATTTCTTAAAAAAAATTATAGGAAAAGTTTTAAGAAGTTAAAAAGTACAAATTTTCTTATTTTTTGTATTGTACTTGTTTGGTTCAAAACAAAAAATGACTCATAACTTTTGGGAAAATAGTAACATTTCCTATAATTTATAAAAATGTAACCAAACACCACCAACTTTATAGAAAAATGAGAACTTTATAGAAAAGTGTTAATGAGTTTTATTATTTAAATAATGAATGTGTCAGATTTCCAAGAGATTTCCGCCCATTTTAGAAGGAAATCAATTTCTATAAATTTTGGTACTTTTCTATACTTTACAGAAAACATTTCTGTAAATATTTTTTGAGCCAAACACAGTTTGTGGAAATCTATAGAAAACTCTTAATTACAGAAATACCATTGTTTGTACTTTTTGAGAAAACATTTCTCAAAAACAACGCAACCAAACACCCCCTTAGTATCCGATCCATCTCCAAGAGTATGTATGTTATGTCACACCCTGTGATGAAATAGAACCGAAGGTGTATATCAGGGAGTCGGCATTTGATACAATAAGGCGATGTAATTTGAAAGAACTAATTCTGATGTAAGATGATAAGATATAAACACGTCTATCCATCATGTACATGTTTCGGTTGGTCTTTTGTATGGTTTTCATAAAGTGATTTAAGAATGGTTTGTTTCTTCAGATTTGCATATTGTACTTCGTAAAGCAATAAATCTAATTAAAAATAATTTAAATCTTCTAGTTTGGTTACAGAAATCTGAAATTTGATCCACTTCATCCACAATATTTACAGTAAAGATTAGAAATAACTCAGATCTTCATTCTCAATTCCACATTGTCCAGGTAACTATTTCATGATTAATCTATCTCTTTTGTTTTCAAACTTCCTCCAATTAAAAGGCAAACAAAAATCTTGACTTTGAAACGGACATGAAACCATAAATCCACATATGCATATCTAATCCAACCATCAGTAGCCCAATTATCCATCGAGATCAAAATGTTCAAGAAACATAGAAGCAAAGAGGAACATTTCCAGCCTATATATCTTTCCAAAAAAAATCCTATTAACTTTCTAGATTACCTTCATCTCTCCCATCGCGGCGATGTCGGCGAGGGGGTGGGGGAGGAGTCGCCAGCTCACTCATTTCTCTAAAAGCAGATTTGCGATGACGGAGGAGGAGCCGCGGCGGTGTGATTGGGCTCGCGGCGTGGTCGGGGCGGCGGCTGTCCGGTCTGGCGGAGGCGGCTGGTGGGCGTCCGACTATGGTCGGCAGTGTCCGTGTGGTTGCTCGACATGGTCGCGTTCGCGGGTGGTTCGTGTGGAGGGACGGGGTCGTAGTTGGCGGCAGGGGTGGTCTGGTTTCAGAGAGAGGGGAGGGAGAGAGAGATTGAGATTTGGAGGGGAGGCGTTGGTCTGGTTCTAGAGAGGGGAGGAAGAGAGAGGTTGGGATTTGGGAAAGCCAGCTCACTATTTTTTCTAAAAGTGGATTTTTTTGCAAAAAGTACATCACCTTTTCTCCATCCACTCATTGTTAGATGAAGGGCCAAGATGAATACACCTCACTACCAAGTTTTTTTGAAAAACTTAGTACCAAGTTTTCCCATATTTCTCTATATATTATATATATATATATATATACTATATTATATTATATATGTATATATATATGATAATATATATTGTATTATGTATATGCTACATCTCTATATGTATAGTTAATGCTATCTATAGTAGGATATGTATGATATATAGTATATGTATATATATATATATATTACATATATATATCTATATATATATATATATATTATACTATATATAGTATATATATATATATATATACAGTACATAATTAATAGTATATCATATAGCTACCTATATATATATAATCATATACGTTATATTATATATATATACATTATATATATATTATATATATATACTATATATATAATATATATATATGATATTTAACATTGTTCAATCGCCAGGTTATGTCACACAATTGAAGCATAAAGGCTGGATCAAGGACCAGAGCAAACGAGTGCCAAATAGAGTTGGGTATAGACAAAAAAAATCCAATCTGAATCCAAAATCTGCGAAGATTTATCAGTGAGATGGAACAAGTAGCGGTAGACTAGGAGCGTTTATAGATCTATTGGATTTGTGAGATCAGTTTGACTGAATGACTTGAAACATAGTATTGAATAAAAATGGTAATGGAACTATGGTTTAAAAATCCATGAAAGGAAATTAATTTTTTAGAATATTTAGTCGTCCAAACAATGTGTCCTGTGTGTTGTGATGTATAGGTATATAATATTATATATATTATATATAATAG
>NW_017975739.1:0-1781 GCF_001876935.1 Asparagus officinalis
TATGGCTTCGGCCATACCAGAGCCGGAGAAGTCTTCAGGATCAGGGATTCTTAGACCTCCCCTCAATCCAAAAGGATCAACCGCAGCAAGGGAGGAGAAAACTCAAGATTGGATCAATGTCATTTCTCGTAAAAATAAATTTCGGAATTTCCCAAATTCTAATTCTAGATTTAAAGGAAATCTCCGTAATGATATAATTGAGATGAATAAGGATTCTGGTCGTTTTCAACAAGCAGTGGCAAAAGATTTAGGTAACAAATCTACTCGTCAGGATGCAGGTAATTGGAAGTTCAAATCTGTTGGATCAACATCATGGAAGGATATTTGCTCTATGGGTCGTGAGGTAAATCAAAATTGTTCTCTTCAATACTTCCCTCCTTCTGTTGACAGTAATGGTATTCAATATGCTTCTATTCCGAGATCTGAGATTCTTCTCAATGTCGACAAATGGAACAACACTTTGATTGGTTATGTTCTTGGGGACAAACCGTTCTATTCTCATTTAAAAGGTTGTGTTGCTCGTTTATGGAAACTGTCATGTTCTCTTGATATATATTCTCGTGAAAATGGTTTCTTTTTCTTCAAATTTGGCAGCAATGAAGAACTAAACAGAGTTCTTAACGGGGGGCCTTGGTTATTTGATGGCAGACTAATAATCTTAAAAAAATGGTCTGAGAACATTGATTTAGAGAGAGAGCTTCTTACCTCGGTTCCTGTTTGGATTAGACTACCTTCGTTACATCTCAAACTTTGGTCAAATAATATTATTGGACGAATTGCTAGTCTTGTTGGTAATCCTCTTTATATTGATCAAGCTACAGCTACGGGTGAAAGATTAGCCTTCGCTAGATGCTTTGTGGAAATCTCTTCTAAAGCAAAGCTTCCAACAACTGTTAAGTTAGATTTGGGAAATGGAGAATGGTTAGAAACTTCTGTGGAGTATGAATGGATCCCCCCAAGATGCAGCAAATGCCATAATTTTGGACATGTCGAGTATCAATGTCCGGTTGTGCTAGTTGATAAATGGATTCCTAAATCAACAAATAATGGAGC
The DNA here is from genome assembly GCF_001876935.1 of Asparagus officinalis. Lineage (NCBI taxonomy): Eukaryota > Viridiplantae > Streptophyta > Magnoliopsida > Asparagales > Asparagaceae > Asparagus > Asparagus officinalis. The sequence goes on from NW_017975739.1 coordinate 1,054, forward strand.
TGATAACATAGACTCGGGGTCTACTGCTGCACTAGTCAACTTATATGACAAGGAACACGAAGAGTCTGATATTAATGATTCTCAGTCAAGTAAATCTGTTTTTATTGGAGATATAATTAATGATAATCATGTACATGAGGTTGTTTCTATAAATGCTGATGCTGGAAAGTTAATAAATGAGGATGCTACTATTACTGAAGTTAATTATGAAGATACTACTATTAATGATGTTATAACAGAATCTGAGTTTCTCATGCAGCATGATTTAAGAAACCAAGGTATTGCAGTACATGATATCAATGGAAGTCAAATTGCTAAGGAACTAGCTATGCAAGGAAATTACAAAGATATATCAGATTCTAAGATTGAGAAGTCTCAGACTAAGAAGGATGATGTTGCTAATACAGGTATCTCTGAAAAATTAAATGCTGGTGTTACTCCAGTTTTTTCTGTTACTGTCTCTACAAGTAGTCATTCTGATCAGGCCGAGAAAAATATAGCATTTATTAATACTAAGCAAACTGATGGTGGAAAGTTTAATGAATCAGTTATAGATTTCCCTATTGCCATTGATAATCCAGAATGGTTAAATGAAAAAAGCCAGCTGCTTATGAAGAAGAAATCTCAGTTCAAAATCAATAAAGATACTTCTTCAGGCCCAAAGAGGGTTACCAGGGCTTCTTCAGCTAATATCTCTTGACCATGTTGTTTTGGAATGTTAGAGGCAT
>NW_017975740.1:0-1778 GCF_001876935.1 Asparagus officinalis
TCTTTTTGCTTAGCCAAAGCATCCTCGATGATCTTGGTCATTTGTTCCGCGTTGATCATGAACACCTCATGAGATTGTCCTATGCTGGACACCGTATTGTCAGAAGCGATGGCACAGTTCGCATCTGATGCTTCATCATCTGAGGATAATCTGCTATTCATCATCTAATAGTCCCTACGCCTAGTAGTTCCTATGCATAACTGAGTTATACGTTGGGATATGTTTGAAAAATGGCGAGAACTGAAACTTCGCATTGACTTCCATTTATCAGCCATATTGATAGTGACCTCAGGGAGTTCGTCGTCTTGCGCAGCTAATCTTTTCTATAGAAACGCCTTGGCTTAGTTACTGACGCTTTATAGGAAAGCCTTTGGAATATCGAGACCCTCTGTGGGGCGTTCTTGGGGCAGCTACACGCTGATAATACTACCCTGATAATTTTGGTACACGAACAATGAGAGTCCGCTTTTCGGGTACATTTCTTTCGAGATTTATTCGTACCCCTAGCCCGATAGTACAACTCATCGACGTTACGGTCAGAGTAACCTATCGGCTATTTACATGAATTCTCAGGTATAACACGTTCGTCTTCTTGGCGCGTTTTCTTCTAAGTAAACAACGCCTTGTTGGTGTCTGTAGGAGTCACTCGTTTGGAATCACACTTTTCTTAGGGTGAAACCTTAACTGGCTCCTGGCCTTCTGTATGCACCCCCAAGCGGGCGATTACAGGAATCAACTTGTTAGGAGGTCGCGTATGACCCCCAGTCTGGATATTTGCTCGGGGTTCCTTCAACGGTCCTAAGCGTTCCTTAACATGCGCCTTGCTTCGATCTTCGGATAGAGAACCGAGGTGATCCTTCAATGGATTTCTAACTCTAGGGAGGTCCATACCACCGTAGGATTCTACCGGAGGCGTGGGAACGGAAGGAGCGGGATCCGAAGTTGACGAAGGCTGGGGAGTAACGTCGCCTGCTTTTGCCTTAGGCGTTGATTTAGACTTTGGCATCCAAGTTTGTTTGGATCTCGGTGATCTCTTAACCGCCTCTTCCTTTTGTATTTCTTGTGCTTTTCGCACCAGGATCTGGGTATGCGCAAGAAGTGCACGACGCTTCTGAATGCGCTGCTCCAGAGTGGAACGATTCCGTTTGACACGAACTCATTCATTAGTAGGTGGTTGGGAGGAGGTTCCCGAAGCTTGCTACTGGAACACTTGGCACCTTCTGAGTTTTAGATCTGCATCATAGCAGATCCCGTTAACAGGCTTCAAAGCCTTGGTAAATTAGCGCGCGAGATGTTGACGGCACTTTTGACGAGCCCTCTTCGTCAGCACTGGTGCACTTTCAACGGGCAACTCTTTGACGTCCAAAGAGTTGTCAAGAACGTTGGATCTTGTTTCTTTAGAAGCCAGAGAGGGGTCTTTCACTACATTCGGGTTCAGATCATCAGCCCTGGTCTTCGGATCTGAAGGCACGTTCTTCGCGGTAGTGGTTTTCCTACGTTTACAAGAAGAAGATCTGGAGGAGGAGGGGGAAATATATTCTTCAAATTTTTGCTGGTCGAATTCGTATTCGACCTCTTCAAACACCCGGATCTTGATCGTCGGTTGCGTCACGACAGCCTCAGCAGTGAGGCTGTTGGCTCCCACTGTGGTCGCCAGCTTGTTTGGGGAGAAAATTGGTTTTTTCATTGAGGTACTCATTACAACTTCTGTCGTTACAATGAAAATACAAAAAGATAGTCTTTTTATAAGACTTTTACACAATAAAAATACAATTCTC
>NW_017975741.1:0-1778 GCF_001876935.1 Asparagus officinalis
AACCCCCCCCCCCCCTCTAGGGTCCAACAAATTATACTATGTATAAAAATACAATAAGCTTAATAGGTTGTGTGTGAACAAATAGTATAAATAAAATCAAATATAAATTCAATGTAAAATCTAGATTATGGAAGTTATAATCAAAACAATAAATAGCAAGAATTGAGTTTAGAAAAACGTTTCTATAGATAACAAGAGGAAGAGAGAGAAGAGTTGAAGCTCAAACACAAATGGTAATCTCATCTAGCTCTTGTGAAAACTTTTTCACAAACAAAACGGTAAACAAATTTAAAACCCTTAAACAAACTTGTAAAAACTCTTTTAAACTTTTTTCTTAGTTGATAAACAGAGCTGGGTATGAGGGGGTATATATAGGGAAGAAACAAAGCCCAAAAACCAAGAAAATCCAACAAAAAGACAAAAAAAAATAAAAAGCTGGAAAAACTAGTCGTTACAGGCGTCAGTCGACTGACGGGTTGGATCAGTCGACTGATGAGCTGACCGTTACAGGTAGCTCACAGCACATCAGTCGACTGAAGACCTCATCAGTCGACTAATAAACTCATCAGTCGACTGATAGTTCATCAGTCACAAAAATAGAAACTTTTGTTTATTCCAGGCGAGTTCATCAGTCAACTGATAACAGGTTATCAGCCTGAAATGAATAGTAAAACTAAACTTTAAACCTCTTTTAAAAATAGTAAATAAATTCTAAAACATATAAAACGTTGGAGAATGCTTGTAAACATGAAAATGAACATGTTACAAAAAGAAATTTTGGAATTACACTTCCTAATTGTGAAAACTCATCATTTTGCAAAATCGTCCAAAAATATAAAAACACAACAACACATGTTTTTGACAAAATGACTTAAACAAACTCTTGAAACATTTTGAATGGATTTATAAACTTTATACAATATATGAAAATAGTGTAAACAAATCTTCAATCCATAAACACAATATTTTTGCAAATATAATAGAATATAAAAACAATAAACATGATTTCATTGATTTGAGATCTTTTAAAGCTTGATTTTAATGAAATCGTATTTGAGCACATATAAATACGAAACAAATATGAGCGTGTACAATTTGTATTCATTTGTTTCATATTTATGAGGCTAAACACATTATTTACCAAAACCAAAAATAATAAATATGAAACATGTATGTATATAGATAAGTATATTTGTTTTATATTTAAACTTAAAAGCCATAAAACCAAAACGTGTATGTGTGTATATGATTGAGCTTAAAGTATCAACAAACATAATATAAACCCTAAACTAATTTACCCAAGCTATCGTGATCTTCAATTGAGCTCGTCTTGGTAAACTTTGCGGATGAAGGTTGATCTTGGATATTGACTTGAAATGTATTGCTTCATACCGATATTCCTTCCATCCTTCAAAGGCTATGATTGTGGAAGCTCTAGTCCATCCATCCTCCAACAGATTGTTTGTCTAGAATAAATATAAAAACAGAAATACTAGACAAACAATATTAGTCATAAATTGTTTGTTAAAACATCATCAAAACAAAAAGGCCAATAGTCGAGGGTAAAAATTGATGGGTCGTCGAGGGCGGCGTGCGGTCGAGGGTGGCGTGCGGCGGGTCATCGAGTGCGGCGGGTCGTCGAGGGTGGGAGATGGTTTTCAGAATGAGACCAGAGAAAGAGAGAGAACGGTGGCTGATAAGAGAATGAGGGTTTGGATTAGGGTTTGGTTGAGATATTTATGTCTAGGATATTTTAATTTTAGCCCCTCAAAGCTTTA
>NW_017975742.1:0-1776 GCF_001876935.1 Asparagus officinalis
GAAATAAATCATGATTTAGAGTACTCCTTGTCTCTTAATGATGCGATAAAGGGATTATATGATAACCCAAATTTGTGTATGCCGCTCCGGTCATCTTATGTGACGAAGAGAAGTCTCCAGCATTCTTTCGGAACAACTCGAATTATTCCTGCCAAGGTAGGGGGACAAAAGGAAGTGATATGGTAAAGGAGAAAATCTTCCGTTGCCAGATCATTTCCTAAGTGAAGATGAAAATGATGACAAACCTGGTCAGCATTTGTCTAAATATAGTCCGGAAGCGCGCAAGCTCATGGAAAAGCAGGGATACGATTTTACACTCGGAGAAGGTTTATACTTCGATCGAGGTCCTCGTACTCCAGCCAAAGCAGTATATGTACCAAAAGGGAGACCAGAGAATTATTATAAATACGGGCGAGGCTTAGGCTATGTTTCATCAGATGACGAATGTGGTTGGCAAATTATCGATCAAATTGTTAACAAAGCTAAGGATGGGTACTTGCCAGATTCTTCAGTTGAGGATTCCGACACAAGTTTGGGAGAAATGTTTAAAACCTTAATGTCAAACATGACTACAGCTGATCCATCTACGTTGGAGGATGACGATCAAATGCCAACGTGGGAAGACCCATGGGTTCATCACCTAAACATGCAATACGGTGATAGGTTCGAACAGAGAGAACCACCAACCGAAGATGAAGTAGTCCAAATTAATATGGGCAATGAGGCCAATCCAAAGCCCATATTCATCAGCGGTAGTCTTCCTCCATATGAGAAGTAGGAATTAATTGCCCTAATCAGAGAATACATTGATGTCTTCGCCTGGAACTACGAAGATATGCCAGGACTCGACCCTAATGTGGCAATGCACCACCTTGACATCAAGCCGGATGCTAAACCTGTCAAACAACAGCAAAGACGGTTTTGTCCGCAGATTATGGAACCCATTGAGGCAGAGGTTAAGAAGTTGATCGATTCAGGATTTATCCGAGAAGAACAACATCCAGACTGGTTAGCCAACATCATTCCCGTCATGAAGAAGAATGGCAAAATCAGGATTTGCATCGACTTCAGGAACCTGAATGAAGCATGTCCAAAAGACGATTTTCCTCTCCCAATCATGGATGTCATTATCGACAATACATGTGGATTCGAGAGGATGTCCTTCATGGATGGCTTTTCGGGATATAACCAAATCAAGATGCATCCGGAAGATGAGAAGCATACGGCGTTTAGAACACCCCTCGGCGTCTTCTGCTATACGGTGATGCCTTTCGGTCTGAAGAATGCCGGTGCCACATACCAGCGAGCGATGACTAAGATTTTCCAAGAACATCTCAGGAAAACAGTCGAATGCTACGTTGATGATTTGGTTGTGAAAAGCCGCAACAAAGAAGATCACATCAAGGATTTGAAGACGATGTTCGATCTCATGAGGAGTCATCAATTGAAGATGAACCCCACTAAATCATTCCTTGGAATGTCCAGCGGAAAATTCCTTGGGTTCGTCGTCACCACTAAGGGTATACATATCGATCCCGATAAGGTGAAGGCGATACATGAATTGCAACCCCCGAGAAATCTGAGAGAACTCAGAGGATTGCAAGGGCGTTTAGCTTACATCAGGCGGTTCATCTCAAATCTCTCAGGGAAGTGCCAACCTTTCTCTAAGCTAAACAAGAAGGGTGTGTCATTTATTTGGGACGACGTCTGCCAAAAGGCACTCGAGGATATCAAGACATATCTGACAAATCCTCCTGTTCTAGTTGCACCAAAATC
>NW_017975743.1:0-1776 GCF_001876935.1 Asparagus officinalis
TTAAAGGGGACCGTTTCATTTTGGCAATCACCGATTATTTCTCGAAATGGGCAGAAGCAGTTCCACTCCAAGAAGTGAAGACGAGTGATGTTATCAAAATTATTAAACACCATATCATATATCGGTATGGTGTGCCAAGACGAATAGTGCATGATAACGGTCCTCAATTAGTGAGCAACGCATTTATCAAATTCTGCGGTAAGTTCGGGATTAAGGATGTTTCGTCGACTGCTTATAATCCTACAGCTAACGGATTGGCCGAAGCTTTTAACAAGACTATCATCAAAATTCTCGCAAAATTGGTGAAAACCAATAAACGAGATTGGGATGACAAACTCGGCGAAGCTCTCTGGGCTTATCGTATGACCGTCCGCACGCCTACCGGAGCCACCCCGTATACTTTAACATATGGATGTAAAGCCGTCCTCCCCTTGGAAATACAGATTCCTTCCCTCCGCATCGCTCTCGTAACGGGAATGATGACGGAAGAACATCATCAGAAACGTCTTGAGGAATTGGAGATGTTAGATGAGAAACGCTTGGAAGCTCAACAACAAATCGAGTTTTATCAAGCTAGAATTTCTCGGGCTTTCGATAAAAAAGTCCGACGACGAAGCTTTAAAGAAGGAGATCTAGTCCTCGCTGTTCGAAGACCTATGATTCTCACTTCCAAAAAGAAAGGAAAGTTTGAACCTAAATGGGAAGGACCGTTCGTGATAGAAACAGTCTACTCAAACGGTGCATATCGCCTGATTACTCAGGATGGAAACAAATTGATGATGCTAATAAATGGGAAGTTCCTGAAAAAGTATTATCCGTAATACGTTCAGGATAACCTATGTAAAACAGGAAATTCCTAGAAAATCCTATATAGGATATTTCAGGATAACCCGATATCAGTTGATTATTCTAAATGAAAACTGATTATGTGAATAGTCTGTTCTTAATTGTTATAAAAATAATTAAGAACCTCTTACTACCTTTGTTGAGATGAGATTTAATGACAATTAATCTTTCCTCACAAAACCCTGTAATGTGATCATGGAAGATGAGATTCGACAATTCGTAACCTCACACCATGAAACCCGCGCCGGTCGGATTGATCAATGGTTATCAGTCTGTATCGGTCGATAGATTACTTCATGTTTGAAATCACCGAGTAGTTTGTGCAAATCAACGAATTCATTGTTATTTGTACCTTACTCCAATTCCTCAATTGGTCAAACCTTTAAATAGTTAAGACCACAACCAAAATCCCCTCTCGATTCGTTCCATGAACGAGAGGTCCACAAATTGAGTGATCAAACCTTCATACAGTTAGGATCATATCAAAACCCCCAATTGGTCAAACCTTACTACAGTTAGGACCACAGACAAAATCTCCTTTCGATTCATTTTACGAACGAAAGGTCCACTTTTGAATTGAGTAATCAAACCTTATGACAGTTAGGGTTATTCAAACCAATCCAGATTCTCTAAGAGAAGATTCCACTTCGAGTTTCTTTTGTACCGGGAGATAGAATATAAAATTCTTCCTCTCCAATTTTGGGTTTATCTCTACCAACAAACAAGAGACCAGGAGATAGAATATAAAATTCTTCCTCTCCGATTTTGGGTTTATCTTTACCAACAAACAAGAGAACAGGAGATAGAATATAAAATTCTTCCTCTCCAATTTTGGGTTTATCTCTACCAACAAACAAGAGTCTAGGAGATAGAATATAAAATTCTTCCTCTCCGATTCCGGGTTTATCTCTACCAACAAACAAGAGATTG
>NW_017975744.1:0-1775 GCF_001876935.1 Asparagus officinalis
GCAGAAAAATGCCTGCTGCTGCTAGGCATATACTATGCTGGTTATTCACTCGATTTCTCTCACATAGAAACACTTGATGGGTTCTCAAACACAGATAATCACTTTTATCTGATTTATATATGTATATATATTATTTATCACAAGGGAATTATTTATTATTAATAATTCACATAAATTCATTATAGAAATTCCGGGGTTTTACACCCCCTTTCCCACTCTTCACATAACAAATACTAGGACAAATCAAATGATTAAAGTGTCCAAGTTCTACTTTTTTCCCTCTGCTACTCTTCTTTGCTCTGCTAATGCAAGGAAATTGAAGGAAGACGGGTAGTTCGAATACTAAAAGACTTGCTTTTGCCATTGAGGCAAGCTCGACATTAGCGATAAGGTAAATTTGGTGAAGGTGATTGTACCGAGCTTGGCGATTTCATAGTAGAGGCTGGAGATGATGTTAGAGGAGGCGAAGGAGCTGGGTTCGATGGCCAATTGTAGAGGAGGCGGAGGAGCTAGGTTCGATGGCCAATTGTAGCTGATTCGGTGAAGATGGTGGCTCTGACAAAGGAAGTAGTGGCGGGTAATTCGGTCGAGGCAATGGATGTGGATTTGGAGGTGGTGATGAAGGTTTCGATGGAGAAGGAGGGTGTCAGAGGAGCTCATGATAAAGTTAGGACATGAGTTCCGTCCATTCATATTTTTTTAATACTTCTGTGCATGGATGAATGTATTTATATTATCTAAATTGAAGTTTTAATGTGGTGTGTGTTGTCGTAATAGGAGAAACTCATTTCTTATCCACATCTCTTTGTTTCTTTTTCATCTTATGTATTTGGGGTAAATTGAGACAAAATGATTTAGGAAAAAAAGATAATTCCACAAAGAGAGAGAGACTCTTTGTGTGCGATAACCATCGAGTCTATCCTTTAATGCTTAAAGAATTTTGTCACATATCATTTGCTATAGGATATGTAGTTCTAATTATGTTGATGTGTTTTATATAAAATTTTATGCTACTTATTCTCTCCGGTTCAATAATTAAGATCCCAATAAAAGGACAACATGTGTGTCTATATGCGTATATACATAAACTATACCCTTCTAAAATTTTCACGTAACAACCAATCTTATATTTAGTATAGTTAGTAGATACTTTTAAACTATAGTATTAAAAGTTTATACTGAAGTTTAGATATTAATAATTAATGAAATTTATATCTATATTATATTATATTATACATTATACTATAATTATAATTATAATCAAACAAATATGTACAGTTAAAATTAATATATGATATAAATAATTACCATAGTTTGATTCATCTATATTATGCTAAACTTTATATCTATAGTGTATTATACATAAAAGAAGAATTATACTAACATATATTTTAATATATCTATATGTAACTATACTATAATATATTTTATAAACTATATTATAACTTTGAATGCTATGTTTTTTTAACTCAAAGCATATTGTTATGGACATGGATTAGCATGTAAAGCCCACCACATGCATGCATGTTTACACGGCTTTAATGTCTAATAACACATACTAAATGTAATAGGAGTTACATTTTGTTATTAGTATTTATGTGTCATTCGGTTATTTTGGAATGGTATCCAAGAGCCGCTTTTTTATGGTCCAAAAATCAATAGTGAATTGTGACGCCCCTGTTTTTACTCATGGCTGCAGTCCAAGATAAACCCAGAGATGTCAAACCTGCCATGCACCCACACTGTGCAATAACAAGTTTCACCAATCACAGTAA
>NW_017975745.1:0-1774 GCF_001876935.1 Asparagus officinalis
CATGGAAAGCCTAAACAAGTAACTCATTCAAGCAATTCATCAAACATCCATCAAACAGATAACATTAACAACAACAAACCCACACACGTACCTAAAAATCAGCAAACTTCAATATCTCTAAACAAAGTTCTATATTAAAACCCTTACAAGTTGAAAATCTAAGTCAGACCCCAAATACAAAAGTAAACACAGCACGAGATTACATGCTGCACATAACAAGAAGTACTGCATGTATGTGAATGAAAGTTGATAGATCACAAAATGACATCAACCAAAAGCCAAGTAATTTTAATCAGAGGCTCAGGGGATGCAAAAGTACAAGATTGCACATTTCTGGGGGTACAAGCTTCAGGCTACGCATCCACTCACAGAAGCTGTAGTCGTCAAAATGAAGGAAACTGGCCTTTAGACGTCCTCTCTAATCAGGTGATAGCGTACGTAGCTGAGGGAAACTTGCCTCCTGAAATCAGAAAAACAATTGCACTTTTATTAGTTATCCATATCAAAAACTTAAGCTCCCTGGTTTTTAGGAAAATTGAAATATTAATGTTCCCCAAGTATAGGATCACTAACATAAAAATATTAATGTTAATGTTTCCCAAGTATAGGATCAGAAAAACAAATAAACTTTTATTGGTTATCCATATCAAAAAACTCAGGCTTCTTGATTTTTAAGAAAATTGAAATGTTAATGTTCCCCAAGTATAGGATCAACTTTTATTGGCTGTTCAGGGTTTCCCAGGGTTAATAAGATTTCAACCAAAAAAAGTGCAGATCTCAAATACATTTGTGCAGCCAAAACTTGAAGAGGCTAATGAAGCTTACTACAAACTAGGAACCACTTGCCTGTTTAAAGTCTTAAAGCAATCGTCCCAGATAATATTAGACTTTGTTCATATAAAAATATTAAAACAATCATGTTTATTTAAAGTCCATCCTCAATATCAGCACAATATTAAAGACCAGCACTAGGAACCACTTGTATGTACTTGTTCATAAGAAGCTTGTACCCCACAAATTGAGTAACATCCTTGCCTGGAATGGGAATAGACTTGATACTAATCATCATCCACCAGCAATCGTCCCCTTGATCAGGCCTCGGAGCCTGATGTCGTTGGATCAGACCTCCAATTGAGATCTGACCAGAACGAGATAGCGTCGGTGATCATCGGGAGTTCTTCGGGCTAAGGAAGAGTAGATCGGCGTCGGCGTCAGCGTCGGTAGCGTGGAGAAGATGAAGCCATAGAGGAGGGGGAGAAGGGGAGGAGAGTGAGAGGAGGATGAGAAAGCGACAGAGGATAAGAATAAGAAGAAGAAGATAAAGGGAAGGGGAATTTTCGGAATGTATTGGGATGAATTTCTGGAAGAGTGTGAAAAGGGGGCTGAACACATTTTTTAGTTTTTTTAGGGTTAAAGAGCAATGGAAAAATATAGAGGGGCTGATTCACATCTCCTTTATTTTTTGGGCCCTAGACATAATTTTTTCTTACTTCAAAATGCCGAAAGTTCATTATGGTTTAGTGTAATTTACCAATTTAAAATGTAGTCACCAAATCAAGTAGCGTATAAATGCTCAATCAAATAATAAAATAAAGTAAAAAAAACTCTGAAGATGTTCTATCATGAATTAATCACGATGTATGATTGTGACGCCCCAAGGTTCACACAATGCTGCAGTCCAAGGTGAAACCCGGATTGTCAAACTTGCCAAGCACCAAACACCATGCTACGACATGTTTCACCATCACAGTCACTATCTCTCTAGTGGAAACAA
>NW_017975746.1:0-1773 GCF_001876935.1 Asparagus officinalis
CTAGAAGTGGGATCTCCACTCCGAGAATCTGGAAAATTTAGATAAATTTGCCTTTTATAGGATTGGTTATCTAAATTGGAAAAAAGAGTTCTTCATTTATCGAAGTGAAGTTTCAACTTTGGCTATAACCGTGAGAAGATTTAACCAAAGAGAAGAGAAAGGAGTTCTTTCGTTTATCGAAAGGAGACTCTGATCTGAAAGGGGACCTTCTTGTCTATGGAGAGAGTCAAGAGGGTCAGATGGACATTTTTGGTTGACCCACTGTCAATTGAAATTGATCAGTGAGGGATTTTGGTGGAGACAATGATTTTGGGTTATCCTCTAGAATATTAAGTGTAATATTCTTCAAGGAACTTCCCGATAAACGGGTTATCCTGAATGTACTAGGGATAGTACTTTTTCAGGAACTTCCCATTTATTGGCATCAATTGCCGGGTGCCTTCTTGAGTAATTAGGCGATATGCGCCGTTTGAGTAGACTGTGTCTATCACAAACGGCCCCTCCCATTTGGGTTCGAATTTACCTTTTTTCTTGGAAGTGAGGATTATTGGTCGGCGAGCAGCGAGGACCAGATCTCCTTCCTTGAAGCTTCTCTGTCGGACTCTTTTGTTAAAAGCCCTAGACATCCTGGCCTGATAAAACTCAATTTGCTGTTGAGCTTCCAAGCGCTTTTCATCCAGCCTTTCGAGCTCTTCGAGACACTTCTGATGTTGTTCCTCCGTCGTCATCTCCGTTGTGAGGGCAATCCGAAGGGATGGAATCTGAATTTCCAGCGGTAGCACAGCTTCACATCCGTATACCAGCGAATACGGGGTGGCTCCCGTAGGCGTGCGTATGGTGGTGCGATAAGCCCAGAGTGCTTCACCGAGTTTATCGTCCCAGTCTCGTTTATTGGTCTTCACGAGCTTGGACAGGATCTTAATGATCGTCTTGTTAAACGCCTCCGCTAATCCATTCGCGGCGGGGTAGTAAGCTGTCGACGAAACATCTTCGATTTTGAACTTGAAATCTGATGAAGGCGTTGCTTATAAATTGCGGACCGTTGTCATGAATGATCCTTCTTGGCACGCCGTGTCTGTAGATGACATGATGCTTGATGAAATTGATGACGTTGTTCGTCTTTACTTCTTTAAGCGGAATTGCTTCAGCCCACTTTGAGAAGTAATCCGTGATCGCCAGAATGAATCGATCGCCTTTGACTGAGGGGGAAAAAAATAGGACCAACAATGTCCATGCCCCATACTTCGAACGGCCATGACGTGGTTGATGTGTGCAGGTACTCTGGCGGTTGATGCATATAATTTGCATGTATCTGGCAAGCGTGGCACTCCCGAGCGTATTCAATTGCGTCACGAACCATTGTTGGCCAATAATATCCCATTCTCCTGATGCGATCATACAGTTTGGGACCGGGCTGGTGCGCACCACATTCTCCTTCGTGTGCTTCCTTAAGAACTTCTTTTGCTTCTTTTGCTTCTTTGTGCGAAAGACATCGGAGTAATAAACCATCGTATCCCTTTACGGTATAACGTATGGGTCTCGGCATTATAAAAGAATCTTGGCGCTCTTCGGCGAATTGATTCCCTTTCTTTTACGTCTTCTGGCAGAATACCATACTGGACGTAGTCAATGATGGGAAAACGCCAATCTCGGGACTCGGAACCAATTTGAGTTGAATTCACCTCCTTGGCGTTTATGTTTCCATCATCTTCCTCTTCAATATCCCTACTATATATGGGTACGCAGAGTTGATGCGTCCGTACTGTGACTAAC
>NW_017975747.1:0-1770 GCF_001876935.1 Asparagus officinalis
ACAAAAGTCAACGTTTGACGATTCGAAACCCTAAGGGTCAACGCCGGTCAACGCGTAACCCTAGGTAAATGCCAGTCAACGCGTTGCAACAAAAGTCAACATTTGACGATTCAAAACCCTAAGGGTAGACGCCGGTCAACGCGTAACCCTAGGTCAACCCCACTCAACGGGTTGTGAGCAAAGTCAACGTTTGACGATTCGAAACCCTAAGGGTCAACGCCGGTCAACGCGTAACCCTAGGTCAACGCCAGTCAACGCGTTGCGTCAAAAAGTCAACGTGCAGTGATCCGAAACCCCAGGTCAACACGATGTGACAGGGATAGTAAGTTCAAAAGTCAACTCAATGACACGAGCCAAACTCAATTCACCAGCTGTAGACTCGAGATTCCAACGACGGCCAGGCGATAAACGCAGCGCCGGAAAAACTTCGGTTATTCGTCAAAGCATCGGATAAACCGAAAATCGAAGGAGCCGAGAGTTGAAGCTAACCATGTAGGCATCGAAAATTGCCTATAGGTCTCCACAAACGGTTCAGTGTTAACGAGCGATAGTGAACATCACCATCCGACCCACATGAGCCTAATCGATGTCGACGAACGACTGAAGTGAATCGACGAGCTACATGAGTGGATAGGGCTTCGGAACCACGAAGACCCGGACCAATCGGGAAACCCGGCACTGTTCACAAAAAGGACAACGCCCCTCGCGCCTCGACCACTCTACAGATAATCCAATCACTAGAGCGGATCGAACTCTTCGTCAAGCATCCAACGCATCTAGAATCAATCAAATCCGAGTTCGGACGAGGAATCTACGGGGAAACAATCGAAAACACCTCAAACGGAGTCCCGGCACGCCGAAACACCCCGGGGGTGTCTAGGAAAAGCCTAGACACCCCAGGGGTGTCTCGGCAAGGCCGAGACACCCTAGGGTGTCTCGGCCGGATTTTTGGAGACACCCCAAGGGTGTCCCAGATCTGTGCGGACACCCCTGGGGTGTCCTAGATCTGTGCGGACGCCCCCCCTCTTGTTTTCCTATAAATAGGACCCCCTTACCTCATTTGGAATGATCTGGATTTTTGGAGAGCCTCGGCGAAGCCCTGCTGCAGCAAACACTGATCGAGCACTTCAACCGAGGAGGAGAGGTCTAAATCAGCCTTCATCACCCGTTCTCATCTTTCCTTAGTATTAGCCTTTAGCGTTAATACTAAGAAGAGCTATTACCTCGCTTTAGCCGAGGTATACGCTTATAGCTTCTAGATCTCACGCGGATCGACGAAGCTCTGTCCGATATTTCTGGATCAGAAGTTTCTAGATCTCACGCGGATCAACGAAACTCTGTCCGATTTATCCGGAACGGATCTGATTGCCCCGGTGGTCCACGGATATCAACATCCCCGTCACAGGCCAAAGACCCACGTAAGCGAGACCGCACCAAAACGGGATCTCGTGTTTATTTTCGAAAAGTTATAATCTTTGTTTTGTTGCACAAGGAGGTCTTATAAAAAGACTGACTTTTTATCGATTTTTTGTTGTAACGTTTGAAGTTGTAACAGATTCGAAAGCAATGAAAACAGCGACTTTCACCGGAAACAAGCTGGCGACCACAGTGGGAGCCAACGGCATCGCAACCGACGCCATCGTGACGCAACCGGCACTCAAGATCCGGGTGAATGAAGAGGTCGAGTACGAGTTCGACCAACAAAAATTCGAAGAGTACCTCTCTTCCTCCTCCTCCAGATCCGCCTCTCCGAATAGGCGTGGGAAGAAC
>NW_017975748.1:0-16029 GCF_001876935.1 Asparagus officinalis
TACTAGTGAAGACACAGGTGAAAGCCTAAAGATTAAAAACCTCGAGAGCAAAATCAATACATTGATTTCTGCTCAAGAGACGAGAAAGACGGGCATCCCTTGTCCATACCCAAGAGAGTGGGAATCCATCCTATATCCGGCGAAGTTCAGTCTAATTAACTTCACGCCGTTTAATGGGATGGGTTCACCCACTCAGCATTTGATTTACTTCAAATCGCACTTGGGAGTTATCTCTGGTAATGAGCCTCTGATGGTGCGGTCATTCGTCGGCACTCTTCGCGGAGCTACTTTCGATTGGTATCGCCGCCTCAAGCCAGGAAGCATAAATAGCTGGGACGACATGGAGATGAAGTTCCTCACAAATTTCTTCGATGACGACACCAAAATCTCTATCGGATCGTTGCTCGACGAGAAGCAGAAAGACGGGGAGTTAGTCGACACCTTCGTCAAAAGGTTCCGGAACAAGGCGATGAATTGTCGGGACCCGATCACTGAGGAATTCATCCTCCAGACCTGCCACAACAACCTCGCGTTGGACGTGCTGGAAGCAATGGGGACAGCACCATCCAAGACATGGAAGGACTTGAAAGTCCGGGGAGAGCAAGCTGAGCGATTCCTCAAGAGAAAGAAGGCGGAAAGAGGCCAACCGGCGACAAGTGCTCCAAAGCAAAACTTCGTCCCACGGGGGAAAGGTAAGGCACATGCTAATGCAGTTGATGCTAATCAAACCTTTCAATTGCAACCTCAGCAACAGCAGCCACAGCAACAAGCCCCACAACAATCTCGAGGGCAATGGCAACAACGGCCTCAGAAGCAGAAATCTTCGGAGCCAAGGTTTCCAAAAGTCTACTCCTTCAAAGATGATGAAGTTCCCGGCATCTTCAAATACTTGTTGGAGAATAACAAAATCCAGTTGCCGGCGATCGTGGATCAAGAGGGAGCCAGCAAGGTGATGGATCCAAAGTACTGCGCGTACCACAGAGCGGTCCACCACCCTACAAGATCATGCTACCACCTCAAGGACAATATCCAGGCGTTAATCGACGTAGGGGTCATAACCCCAAAACCAGTCAAGAATGTGGGGGCAAACGCAGTACCAATCAGTTTTGGATCGGTGCCTACAACTTGGTTCGAGCCAAAACGCGTCACCAAGGTGGGAATGAAGACGGTGAATGAAGACCCACATGGACAGCGCCAAAAAGGGCTTGTGCCACATACAGCCCCAAACGGCGAAATCCTCTGGGTTCATCCCGATCTGATTGAAGATGAACAATGGGCTGGATCGTCATCCAAGAAGAAGTCCAAAGGGGAAGTCTTGTTATGGAGTCTCTGCTATCCCAGGGGAAGATGACGAAAGAATCCCCACTTTCCCGCTTTCCGAAGAAGAACAAGAAGTTTTTGCGACCCGAAGCGGAAACGAGTATCACTACAACTATCCGCCACCTAGTGAGCAGGGGGTGAACAAACGGGGACCAGCCAAAACTCTCACAGAAATGGGGGTGATTACGAGTCCCACACCGGGTAAAGAAGCTCTACGACAGCCGGTAGATAAACATAAAGAAAAGAGGCTCGAGGAGGTTCAAAATCCGAAGCAATCTCGTTTCAGTCGTCCGATTGGAAAGGATAAACCGGAGAGTTCGAAAAATCCGCGCGCCTTCGACATCATGGCTCAACTAGCTAATATTTCAGCGCGGATAACGCTATATGAGTTGCTGCGGTTGTCTAAAGAAACTAGAGAGGCATTGCAAGAAGCCTTGGCCGATTCAGAAGCATTCTCACTCGGATTCAAACGGCGCCTGAGGAACTAGAAACTGTTTAGCTCAATAGTGCAGTGTTGGCCAGCTAAGAACATTTCCCTGCATCACCTTCACCAAAGAAGACATGCAGACGAAGAATTCAAACATGATCGGATTGTATCTTTTCGGCGTACATTGGCATCCAGCGAGAGTCAACGCCGAATCCAGTAGATCCGGTTCCGCTGTGAGCATTATGCCGTTTCGCCTGATGCCAGTAGCCTTGGCAGTCCAGTCAGCAAATTGGCGTCACATGCACATTCATTTACCAGATTTCAACACCCAGCGTCAAGCCTTGGCGGAAGATCGAATAAATGCCATGGACGATCTGAAGACGGAGGTCAGTGTTACATGATAGATGCTGAGACATCCATATAATTTACTATTGGTCCGGCTTGCATCCATAGTAATGTTATTAGTTCCTCCACCCTGCATCAAGTGTCTGAAATATTCCGACACTGATGGAAGGTCGGACCGGTGGCGCAGATAAGCAACCATTCAAAGGTATCTGAGAATATTCACCGATTCTCTCCTTTATGTAACGGTAATCTGAACGGAACCATCGATCCAAGCACGGACAGCGGTAGAAGAGTGATCCGAAGGCCGGTTCGATTACGTAATTGGCGTTTGTTTAAATGACATTTACCCTTGTACATCAATCTGACGATGAAAATTGTCAGATGGCGGTTGTACTGGCAACTGCTGATATGAAATAAATCATGATGTAGAAGTAATCCTTGTCTCTACATGATGTATAAAAAGAGCTGTATGACTAATACCGACTGTGTATATTCCGCTTCAATCTCCTATGTAACAAGAGGGAGCACCTCAGCTTCTTCGAACAACCGATGATCATCCGAACAATAGGAGTGGTGAAGAATAATCTTATGCAAAGAAAAAGCTCTCCATTACCAGATCTTTCCTAAGTGAGATGAGATGATGACAAACCTAGTCAGGCATTTATCTAAAATATAGTCCGGAGAGACGAAATCATTGAAAGCAGGGATACGATTTCACTCGGAGAAGGTTTATTATTCGATCGGAGGCCTCGTTACTCCAGCAAAGCGTTATATGTACAAAAGAGAGACCAGAGGATTATTATAAATTACGGCCGAGGCTTAGGCATGTTCCTCATCCAGACGAATGTGTTGGCAAATTATCGATCAAATGCTACAAAGCTAGAGGATGGTACTTGCAGATTCTTTTAGCTGAGGATTCGACACAAGATTGGTGAGAAATGTTCAAACTTAATGCAAACATGATACAGCTGATCGCATCTACGTTGGGATGCGTCAATGCCAACTGTGGAAGACCTGGGTCATCACCTAAACATGCATATGGTGATTAGATTCATACAGACGAGACCACCACCGAAATGAAGTAGTCCAAATTAATATGGCGATGAGCAATCCAAGCCTATTTATCAGCGTAGTCTTCCGCAGATGAGAGGGAATTAATTGCCCTAATTCAGAGAATACATGGATGTCTTCGCCTGGAACTACGAAATATGCCAGTCGACCCTAATGGGCAATGCACGCCTGGGACATTCAAGCCGGATGCTTAAACACTTCAAACAACAGCAAAGACGGTTTCGTCGTAGATTATGGAAGTCCATCTGTAGCAGAGTAAGAATTAATCGATCGGGATTTATCCGAGAAGAACAACATCCAGACTGTATCAAACATCGTTCCCGTCATGAAGAAGAAATGGCAATATCATTTGCATGACTCAAGAACTTGAATGAAGCTGTCCAAAAAAGACGATTTTCTCTCCCTATGCACGGATGTCATTATCGACATACATGTGGATTCGAGGAGATGTCCTTCGCATGACGACTTTTCGGGTATAACCAATCAATGCACCCGGATGAAGAGAAGCATACAGCGTTTAAGAACACCCTTGGCGTCTTCTGCCATATACGGGGGATGCCTTCGGTCTGAAGAATGCCGGCGCACATGACCAGCGACGATACAAGATTTTCAAGAACATCTCAGGAAAACGAATCGATACTACGTTGATGATTTGGTTATGAAATAGCGCGCCAACAAAGAAGTCACATCAAGTATTTGAAGACATGTTCGACTCTCATGAGGAGTCATCAACTGAGAGAACCCCACTATCATTTCCTTGGAATGTCCACGAAAAAATCCTTGGGTCTGTCTCACCACTAAGGGTATACATATCGCATCCCGCATAAGGTGAAGCCGAAATGATTGCAACCCCCGGAATCTTGAGAACTCAGAGGATTGCAAGACGTTTACTTCATCAGGCGGTTCATCTCAAATTCTCTGGAAGTGCAACCTTTCTCTAAGCTAAACAAGAAGGGATGTGTTCGATTTATTGGACTATTGCTGCCAAAATCACTCAGAGTATATCAAGACATATTGACAAATCCTCTGTGTCTCGTTGCACCAAAATCAGTAAAAGTTCTATTTACATCAAGCTATGAACATTCAATAAGTGCTTTGTTACACAGACGATGATAATGTCACGAACAGCGCAGTTTATATTCTAAGTCGGCCGTGTGGGGCGCTGAGTCTCGTATCCGATGATTGAGAAAGAATGTCTCCGTTGGCTGGTGTTTGCAGTTGACAAAAGCATGCGGGCACTTATTAAGATGCGGACAGACAATTTATGTTATCTCATGTTAAGCCCGTGCGAGTATTGTATGACCAGCACCGTTCGATGGATGCGGTTCGGCAAATGGGCCTCCTCTTGGTCCCAGTATGATACTGCCCACTTCAAACAGCAAAAGTCGGTCAAGGGACAACGATTTGTCAGTCTTTTGGCGGCAAACCTGACCAGCAGATGCGCAGAAGTATATGAGGACTGCCAGACAAACCACAGCGTTAACACTACATCGACCAGCAAGTATGGCAATGATATTTGATGGTGCTTCAAGAGCGTTGAATAAGGGTATACACCCGGATGTCCCACCGTCTCCTCTGAGTTGGAGTCGTTCTTAATCTCCCCCGGGAAAGCATGTTAAATGCCCCGAGCTTATTCATTGACGGCCGTGTTCCAATAACGTGGCCGAATACATGCACTTTCTCATTGGATCGAGTTTCTCCAAGGAGTTGGGGTCGAATATCTCGAAGCTTTTGGGGATTCTCAATTGATAGTCAACCAGGTCGCGGAGGTATGAGGTAAGGTAACCAAGACCTGATCCGATACCACCCCCAGGAACCATCACAATGGCAGAATCTTTTAAAGAATTCTTAATTGAAGTATATCCCTCTGTTCCGAACACTTATGCAGTATTGCGACTGGCCGGCACTAGCGTACACTGGCACGCTTGCCCAAACTGAGGTGTTAGTCACAATACGGACGCATCAACTCTGCGTACCCCATATAACAGTAGAGTATTGAAGGGAAGATGACGGAACATAAACGCCAAGGAGTGTGAATTCAACTCATAATTGGATCTGAGTCCGAGATTGGGCTTTCCCATCATTGGACTACGCCAGTATGTATTCGTGCCAGGAAGACGAAAGAAAGGGAATCAATTGCGAAGAGCGCAAATTCTTTTATAATGCGAGACCATACGTTATACCGTAGGGGATGACGATGGTTTATTACTCGATGCCTCGAACAAAGAAGCAGAAGAGTTCTTAGGAAGCGCCACGAAGGAGAAGTGTGCGTGCGCACAGCCCGGTCCTAAACTATATGATCGCATTCAGGCAGGATGGATATTTCTGTGGCCAACGATGTTCGTAAGCACGAATACGCACGGAGGAATGCGACGCTTGCCGCAGATACATGCAAATTAAGATCAACCGCCAGAGCAGGTTGCACACATCAACCACGTCCATGGCCCGTTCGAGTATGGGGATGGACATTGTTGTCGGTCCTATTTTATTCCCTTCATTCAAGTGTGATCAGATTATTTGTCGCATCACAGATCTTCTCAAAGTGCGCTGAAGCGAATTCCGTCTTAAAGAAGTAAAGACGAATAACGTCATCATTTGCATCAAGAAGCATCATGTCATCTACAGACCGGGCTGCCAAAGAAAGATCATTCAGACACGGTCGCAATTAGAAGCACGCCTTCATCAGATATTTGTGACAAGCTTCAAAATTGAAGACGTTTCATCAAACACCTTATTATCCGCCGCGAAATGGATTACGAGGCCTTAACAAGACTATCATTAAGATCTTGTTCAAAACTCGTGAAAACCAATAAACGAGACTGGGACATAAACTCGGTGAGCACTCTGGCTTACACGCCCACCATCGACACCCACGAAGGCGGCACCGTATCCGTGATACGAGTTTAAGCTGTGCTCCCCTGGAAATTCAAGATCCATCCCTTCGGACTCACTCGGCAACAAGGATGCGACAGAAGAACAGCTTTTAGAGGGTCTCGAAGAGCTTGAGAGCTGGATGAAAAGCCTTGCGAAGCTCAAACAGCAATATTGGTTTTATCAGGCCAGGCATGTTCTAGGCTTTTAAACAAAAGAGATCCGACAGAGATCTCAAGGAAGGAATCGGTCTCGCTGCTCGAGACCAATAATCCTCACTTCAAGAAGAAAGGTAAATTCGACCCACAATGGAGGGCGCCGTTTGTGAATAGACACAGTCTACTCAAAACGGCGCATTATCGCTATTACTCCAAAGAAGGCACCGGCAATGATGCCAATAAATGGGAAAGTTCCTGAAAAAGTACTATCCCTTAGTACCTTCAGGATGACACTCATTTATCGGAAGTTCCTATAAGAATATTACACTTAATATTCTAGAGGTACACCCAAATCATTTTCACTACCAAAATCTCACTGATCAGTTCCATATTGATCAGTGAGTCCACCAAAATGTTTTTCTGGCCCTCTTGATTCTTTCCATGAACAAGAGGCCACTTTCAGTTCGGAGTCCTTTCGATAACGGAAAGAACTTCTTCCATTTTTCTCTTTGGTTAGACTTTTTCATGGTTATAACCAGAGATTGAAATTCACTCGATAAACGAGACTCATCATTCAGATTAGATAACCAGGTCCTATAAAGTAACTTTATCTACATCTTCAGCTCTCGGAGTGGACACCCCCACTTCTAGTTCTTCTTCGCTGGAAATAGAATATAAAATTCTTCCCTTTCCAGAATCAAGGAATAATAATTATAAAAATTCTTCCTTCCTTGTTATTCGGGTTTGCCTTCACCCTAAAAGAAGACGGGAAAACTAGAATATAAATTCTCTCTTCCCGCACCATCTTTTCCTAAAATGTTGTCATCTAGGATTTCTCCTACGAATATTATCCCCAATCCTAAGCAGTATAAGTTCTGCGCCTAACACCGCTGCGTTTATCTTTTTCCGTAGAGAAAAAGACACCAGAGTTCGATTCCTGGCGGTATTCTATCCTTGAAACCTAAGAAGCGATAAGTCTCGGCGTACACCTGCGTGACCGTGTTAAGTTCCTTGAACCACTAAAAGCAAACACCCGTCACAATATTCAACATTGGGCAGGTTGTGATTATAACACCAAATCCTAGCTTACACGCCGTGTGGAATTTCATCCTGAATCCTAAGAAAGATATGCCGCGGGGCCTAACACGCGTCGCGGTTTAGTCTTTTCTCGTAAGAAAAGACACCAGAGTTCGATTCGCTGGTTTTTATGGGGTATGTTTTATCCCGAGCTAATAGATAAGTCAGGTCTTAATACATTTGTTGGTAGCCTATTCCCTGAACAATGGGCAAATCTACGTATATCAATGTCGTAGCAAGTCTAAGATTCAATCTCCTTTAGCGCCACGTTACATGCGAACGGATTTAGGACATCTGCATGCCTAGCCCGACTCAAACGGTAGTCGGTAAGGCTGATCAATCGTGAAGCTGGGGTTAGCCAAAAATCCTAAAGTCGAACACCTAACACGATGTCCGGTAGCCTATTCGCGTACAATTGCGAAGGTCTATGTATTCGATATCTAGCACAAAGTCTCAGAGAATACAATCTCCGAGTCATTAACTTACATCGGGAACGGATTTAAACAAATCAGAATGCTAGCCCGACTCAAACGGTTAGTCGGTAAAGGCCTCATCAACCGTTGATGCTGAGGGTTGCCAAAAATCCTATGATATTTTGGTCATCATTTCAAATGGAATGACGAATCATATAAAGACGAAAGAGAGTTCTAACTAAGAGAATCAAAAGTTAAAGTGTTCAGCAAATAAAATCATAACATCAAGCCATGCGCCCAAAATATCTGCTGACTGATCTTAGAAAGCTTTCATCATAAACTTGCCTAAGTTCAGCCCTATGGACTACCTCGGTGGTTGGCTGACGTCTCGCCCCCACTTTCTCTATCGGCTAGCCTTCTGCTCCAGGGATCTCAAATCATCAGATATAAAAGCCAGTGTTGGTTTTGCTGTCCTGTGCTTCGTCATCTGAAGAACATCCAAAGTCTCCTCTTTTGCACGGAGTGTTCTTCTGAGCTTCGGTCTATCTCAGGGTCGCCACAGGAATAATAGAAAGATCGAGCTCGGCAAGCGAAGAATAATTTAGTAGCAAGACTCGTCTTAACACTTGATTCTACTCGCCCGCTGCATCATGAATCCGAGCTCAGCAAGAACCCGAGTCTTTCGCTTGATGACTATAAGCGGTATGTCCAGCTCGGCAGCAATAAATAGGAGGCCACCTGATCTCGCGGAGCTCACAAACGTCTGAAGTCATGCTCTAGAAAATCAAGGTCGAATCAACTAATAGCCATGTCCAAATCTGGATGCGCCCGCCTCCCTTATCAATTAACTTTAGAATAAGGAAAACGCTGTGATGTGGCGAGAGAAGTCACTTATGGAAAAGCTTCCAATCCATAGCGTTCATGAAAGGAGAAGACAAGATGCGGACTTCTACGCAGATCACGACTTCTCAGGGTCATTGTCTGATAACAACTCGCTCCGGAGGACAGGAAGCACGAGAAAATCCCTACTAAAAAGGAGACATCGTCAGAAGCCATAATAATAAGGAATTAAACAGGAATGTTCTCCATAAATTTATACCTCTTCCCCTTGAGTCACTGAAAGATAGCAGAGGTGTGACGCTGAGTGCAATCAACGGGTGGAGTTGGTTTCACCAGCCGGCTCGCAGATCAAGTCTCGACAAAGCTCCTGTTAAGCAGCAAACAGAACGAATCAGACACATTCACATTATAGATGCATTAGCTCAAAAATGGCTACCCATATAATTAACACGAAAGAGGCCTACCTTCAAAAGAACCCGATTCTCGGATCCTGACGGGAGTGCGAGGCTCAGGAAACATACTCATCGGGCAGCGGGCCATCGATCTGAGCGAGAGTCATATACTGGAAGTGCGAACATAGAAAGTGATCTGTAGCAACCTGCCTCTCGAAATATCAATCGAAAAAATCTGACACAAGAAATGTAAGTCGAGAAAGAAGAATGAGAGATATGACCAATGGAATAATTGTTACCCTCGTAGATGCATCTGATTCACTGAATCAGTCCTACATTGAGTAGCCTCCCTAAAGGCCAGCAGCTCTGCCAGCAGCTTTTTTCCTGTAAGGTGAGTCAGGCTCACCTAGAAGATACAAATCATGACGGAGCAGTCAAAACTCATCTCCCCTTTCTCGGCCTCTCCTGAGGAATGGAGAAGCATGAGCCTAAAATCTAAACGATCAGAAGTAATGATCTATAGAGTAGATGTTACTCTTCGATTGCGGATCTCACCAGCAAAGTCCTCTGTCAGACATTGCGCCGCGCAACCTGCAGGCGCTTATGGGCTAATCTCTTCCGCCCTATCAGCCATGGACGTAGATCGAAGGTCTTGCCCGGGCGAATAAGCGACGAATTCCTCTTCACTGTTTGTCGTGTCACTGATCATATCAGATAGTGGTCAGACTGACAATTCGGAAATGCAGAAGAAAAGATGGGTGACTAACCTCGCTCGAAAGCCTCAGTAGTCTTCAGGATCTCCGCCTGAAGCCCTCTCAGCCAGAACTAAAGCCATATGACCTGTCTGCATTAAGTCGGCGTTCTTGCCCGCGCCCTCTGTGACCGAGCACCGTCCCGATCCAATGAGAGTCACCGGGAATATCTTCACACCAACTCTCAATAGGTCACAGACAGCTCTGATCTAGGTTGCTAACAACCACCTGCCAGCGCAAGAAGTGAGTTCACACTGTCGCTCAAGTACCGGGAGACTAAACCTGGCACAGTGCAGCATGTCCACGGCCCACAACCATGCCCGAAGACCGTCACCAAACCTGCCATGAGCCGAAGCTGCTGGCGCAGTGTCCCAAACATAAAGCATGTCATAACCAACTGGCGACAGCGATCGGCAAGACAGCATACGCTCTTATTAAAATTGATTCCCCACCGCCGAAAGTCAAGTAGCCCGCTGGATGTCACTAGCCAATATAAAAGCAGCCGATATCTAAATAAGTGCATACTCCCTCGGCCTTCTCCTCATCAAAGTCAAACACGCGCCATACCGACTGGAGAACTGCGGAAAGCAAGTGCGAGCTGCCCAGCACTGGTACCTGTAACTGCCTTCCTGATACTCAGAGATCCTTCGGCCTTCCACTCGCCATTCTCAAGCAGTTAGTTAAGGCCAACAGAGTGTCATGGCATGCGGTAAGACATCATGTCAGAACGAGAAAGCACGAACCAAGCCATCAAGTAAACAACGAAGCTCCACCTCATGGTCATAGAATTCTGATGGTCGCGCAGATTTCCTTTCCTCCCGTGTAAACAGCGCAAAAATCTGTCGAAGTCCTCCCATGAATGCTAGACCATCACGGAAAAGTGAAAATTCCTTTCTGATACGGCAAGTTGAACCGCAGGATATAGAGCACTTCCAGTGCAGAGCGTCACCAGACTGATATGGACATGCATTTTTTTAACCAGATACCGAGGTACCGGCAAGAAGAAATCATCGGACGAATCGGTTGCAGATTCGCCTTAGTAATTTAAAAAAAATTGTTTATATAGATAAAAAAATAACTATATTTATCTGAAAAATTTAACAAAAAAAAATTACGCTGCCACTATAGATTAAATATCCACACTACAGGTAATAAACTGCACATTAAATTATGTAAAATAAGGAATAAATATTCATATATAATTTTTATCTAAATATTCTACTATTACTATGAATATTAAGATATAATTTACATCCGTCAATCTATTAATTCAATAATATTAATCATCATGACATCACTATAACCTCTGAAAGGGATACGATCGCTATACTATTGTAAGTAATTATTATTATATTTATTATCATAACTTTATTATTTTATTAAGGATTATAAAAATATTATTTATAAACAACATATTCAACATATAAATCATGAGTAAGATTAAGAGTATGTATCGAGACCACAAGCTCAAACAAATACTATTTATGCCAGAGAAATTCTACTAGCTATGATTATCCATTAAACAAATATGACAAGAAGAAAGGAACGATAAGGATAGTATGAATGCAGAAATTGAGGCTCAACCAAAAATTTGGATTTGGTCCTCTTCGCTAGGCGTTTAAGACTGCTGCCAAAAGAAGAAGACAAGATTAAGTAACCAGGGATAAAACGTGAGATAATCTATAGGAACAGAGTAGTTAGATATAGTGATATAGTGACTAAAAGACACGGATCGCTCGACTAAGCAAACTCAGGAGAGTCCGTAAAACACACAACGAAAACACCAAGAGGGGGGGAAAAAGGTCGCGGCATGCGTATCGTTCAGGCTGCTCGAGTTATGCATGCGTTGGAAAAGGTGAACGAAAAAATCACACCTCCTATGGGTATAACATCTGATCCCATAAGAGCGAGGCGAAATACCGATACATGTCTTAGTCATATGCTCCAAATAAGACACGCACTGCAAAAAACACAAAGAACAAACACCCAGCGGATGCCAAACGTAGACTAACAGGGACATATATCGAATCTCGGGATATAGATAGGCTCATCGATAATGGCAAAAGAAATGCAAAAATGACACTAATCAGACTACTAAAGTGGTGAAGAAGAACAATGGCAATAGACTGCGAGGTGGCAGCCAGAATGCGTGCATGTAAAAATCACCGGCAAGCATGGCGCAGAAGACTCGTGTGAGTCCCGGCGAGAACCTACCTCATAGTACGTACAGTGTTGTTACGAGCCACCAAAACTTGGTGACCAAAAAGTAAGAATGAACACCAACTAGTACCAAGAAATCTATTCCAGCTTCATGGCGCAAAGCCAGCAGTGGAAGGGCACTGGGCAAGTCATCCAGTCAGGCATGCGTTCCCAACGCTTAGGTGACAGGACGCATTCCTCAAAGTGATGAACGAAGACAAGCAAAAAACGTCTGGACATTCACTAACACGCCCGAAAGGGGCATTCGGCCGATTCAGGCCGAAAGCTAGGTATCCTAGACACGCCAGTACGTACAAGTAAGAAACGACAATTCAGACCCTGAGAACATCCAAACTAACATAATGAGTTCAGCGATACTGCAAGCGAAACCAGAGAAGCTAGACAAGCGTGATTGCGGAGTATGAAAGTAAAGAAGAATAATGCCATGTAGAGAACCGCCATGGTGAACGCTCTCATGCTCCTCTGTCAAACCGCCACCCGACGACTCTCCGTTTCACAGTAACATCCCATGAACGCTGCAGTCATACACTTAAAGGTCAAGAAACCCACAAGATATCGACGAATTTGCTATTCCGAAGGCCAAACACAGGAATGACTACTACCATCTTACTGAAGCCACTATGGACAATGACTCATCGAAGGGACAATAGAGCTAGCGAGGATAAGGTGCATCCAGGCGAGATACACCTGATAGAATCCACCAATAAAAAATCAGTTTCCTGAAAGACTGAACGGATGAACTGCGTCACCTTCACAAGTGGCTGCACAGTAATCAAACTGAGGCTCGAAGAGCTCGGTGCCCACCTTCTACACCCCTGTACAACCTAGTCGATGTCTCCAAACGAACTGTCAGGAGTGACTGGGACTAGGAAACATCG
Organism: Asparagus officinalis; assembly: GCF_001876935.1. Classification (NCBI taxonomy): domain Eukaryota; kingdom Viridiplantae; phylum Streptophyta; class Magnoliopsida; order Asparagales; family Asparagaceae; genus Asparagus; species Asparagus officinalis. The sequence continues at coordinate 12,765 of NW_017975748.1, forward strand.
TCGGAATATGGATCGCAAGTAGATTGACGTCGCCCGACGTGCACTAATCATTATTTGACGTAGATGAGAACGCCTCAGTAAGGCTATTCAACTGAGAGACAAGCAATTAAACGTTTGTTAATTCAGCCAATAAAAACGAACATAATTGAACCTCAATCATACGAACAGAGCGGTTAAGATAAGGGAGTCACTCTCTCTAATAAAGGGACCAATAGCTTTGCTACGTTGGCGCCACGTCTGCGGACATGCCATTCATAAGAACGAGGGATAGTAATCGATAATATATCACCATGCGACTTTATAAGGCACGGCCAACGACAGCGCAACAAGCGAACCAGCAGGCACGCCCCATTCTCTTTATTTATGAATTAGTGTATTATAATGACAAGCAAAACATACTGCTTCTGGCAAAAGCCGCTTGCGCTATCCTGCCTCAGCTAACTCGAAGAAAAAAATGCAAGGTTTGTACCGCGCAGCACAAAATCCCCACCCAAGCGAACAGAACGCCTGCGAAGCAAACCGAACGCTAAAAGAGTTGAGCCCAAGAAGAGCTTAGCCGACTCAAATTTCCAATGAAAAAATGGACTAATTTGTAACATTTCCAGGAAAAATATCTCACCGGATAGAGGAGGCCCCATCAGTCGGCGCGGTAGAGATCTGACCCCCGCCATACGGACATAGAAACCTGCAAATCATAATAATGACGGGATCAGATCTAGAGAAAACAGAAATATCCCATTTTTATCGCAATTCCCACCCTAAAAAGCGAGCTGCAGGCATCAAATCACACCCTAACCCTCTAATATGCAGATCCCGGCCGACTCCGATACACTATGATCAAACATGCAAATAGATCAAGATTGCGGAAGGGTTACCTGAAGAAAAGCCCAAAAATACCAATAATGCGGAGACCTTTAAGGAAACTGTGACCACGCTCGAGGGGCTGAAGAACTTTTTTTGAGAATTTGGGGGATTCTCAGTCAAATCCAAAAGCAAAGCTAATCTAACTTACAGATCTGAAGTTTGGAGGGAGAAAGAGGTTTGTCAGAGGAATCAAGAGAAGAGAGAGAGGGGGTGCCGGCCCTAGAAAGAGAGGAGAAAAAAGAAAAGAGAAAAGAGAAAAAGAACCCTTTAAGCCTTGAACCAGATCTGCTGAACCAACAACCGGCTGCTAAACCAGACCAAGATCAGATTGACCAGAAGAGACCAGAATGGACCAGAAGTAAGCGAGAATGAGCCGAATGAGTCAATTGAGCTTGGCTGGACCAAGACCAGACCAGAAATGAGCAAATTGAGCCGATTGAACCAAATTGAGCCAGTCTGGCCAATTGAACCAGTTTGACCAAATTTCAACCAAATTCAAATGGAGCTAAATTAAGCCTTAAACAACTGTGTTGCATCAACTACGTTCAGTCCTTCACCTATTTACCCCTCTACCATAATATTTGAAGGGTCTCGAGAGATTTTTGAACCTAAATATGCCTTTTGGCAATTTTTTTTCGGGGCCGCGGTCAGTATTAATTCGAACCTAAAGAATTACTCCATAAAGGTAATCGAGTATAAACTTTGCCTCCTCTTTGTTGAGAAGTTCGTGGAAAATGTATTTTTCTAAAACTTCTTGAAGGTTAACTCAACATAACTCCAGAGTGTATGAGTATAAACTGACGTCCCCGCTCCAATCCTTAAGAGCTTAAACTGTGTAGACTCCAAAATACCTTACGAGTGTAAACTGTACATGATTAAACGCGGACAACGGTCACAATGAAGATTCAAAAGCCCAGATCAACCGATGGTCAATTCTATGTTGAAGAACCTAATTCGAGCTAAAAGCCAGGCAAATCAAGAAATCGACTTCAAATTCAACAATATCCGACAAGCCGGTCAGCAATAAATGCGAGACCTAACCCTCTCAAAACATTCGATCAAAGCAGGCGATAGCCTGGAGGTTTGAAAGAATCAAGAATAGAAGCCATTCAAAGAGCCGGTAACCGATGAAGGTTGGACAGTCATACTCAAAGTATTCCAGATATTCTATAAACAGACACAAAAGACTGGAAAACTGTTGGGAGGGGTATCTGTAGGCAGTATAAAAATTGCTTATGAGGTCCCTTGACACGCGGCTTAAACACGAACTAATTGAGACCATCAGGCGAACGTATCTAAGCGACGAATGTCAGTCCACAACGACCGAAGCAAGTGACACGCACGAGGCGGGATTAACAAGGCTTACGAATCTGACGAACGACACTGTAGAACGACAAATGAATCCACTGCGTGCGAGAATCAACCAACGAGCTTCAGGGGTCAACGAGTCATTCCAACCATATAACATGACTCGACACTCAGACATCAAAGCGATTTACTGCCTAATCGGTATCACAGACTGCCTGAAATCCAGGAAATCAAGTCAACCGTATCGATTTAAGACCAAATCACGATAACCGATATCATCGGACGAGCACGATAACAAGACCGTAAACAACGAAAGACGGACGAAAGCCGCGGAGTGGCTCCGGCAAAGCCGAGCCACCTGGGGTGCTCGGACATGAGGCCGAGCCACCCTGGGGTGCTCGGCATAGCCGAGCACCCATTGAGTGGGCCGCCCAGATCTGTGCCAAATCACAGAGCTGGGTATTTGGCCTACTACATAGGCGGAGTCAAATTCATCATTGGAGGACTTTGCCGAAGAACTTTTGCGAGAGCCGAAACTCTGCCCGGATGAAGACCTCATCTTGGAGTCTTATCGAAGCGTTGAAGACGTTGGACTGTCCAGATCCGATTCGCTGGCGAGCAACCCGCATCACAAAAAGGCAGGACGTTCCGAAGGGATCGAGATCTCATCTACCGTTGTACACTGCCGGATCAAAGCTATTGTCTTTGAATCCGAAGACTCGAGCATTTTTCCTTGTGTGACCAATAATCGCTCGGCTTATTATTTCCTTAGTGAAGATGAGATATCTGGTATACCTTCAGTAGATCTTGTTCGATCTAGATCGCGCGGTGACAGCGGTCCACAGCAATAAAAACACGTGCACAGGACAAAAACCCAGCTGCCAACCGAGTGCGATACAGGGCGGAGCTCAGCGATTTGTCTACCGTAATGGAAAAAAACTTGTAATATTATAATTTCTTTATTTTTGATTTCTCATTGCTAACCGGATCTAAAAAGCCGAATCTTCTAGATAACCGCAAAACTGTTTCAATGATAGCCAATGCGAATAAATGAAGGGAAGCACACGAAGCGCTTCCGAATCTCTCTCGTTTG
>NW_017975749.1:0-1767 GCF_001876935.1 Asparagus officinalis
GTAGCTCAATCAAGTGATCATCAATGACTAAGAAACTTAGTGGACATCCACTTAAGTTGACATAAGTTTCTCTCTCTCTCTCTATATATATATATATATATATATATGTGTGTGTGTGTGTGTGTGTGTTACCACATGGGAGGTGCTCACCATAAAAAAGATTTAACTCAGAAGTACAATGATATCTATACAGAAATGACCTAGATAAATTGATTCAGATCTGCCAAAGCAACCTGATTATAAGCGTAAGCTACACATATATGCTTGGTCCTCAGCCTTTCAGATAGACAGGGGTATATTACTCCATTCTGTAATAAATAAAGTAGGACGCCTTCGTAAAATCCATGTGAATTTAACCAGACTTGTATCTACAAGTTGAATTACTTCTCAAAGACATCAAAGGGAAATGAGTAAATTATTGCAGAAAAAGAAAGTTGTAACTCACTTGCATTTAGGATTTCGATCGCATCCAATAAAATAGTCAGATCCTATGACTTTAAATTTCAAAGTGCCAATCGAACAACTGCAGATTGCAAACAAAAAAACTTATGTTAGTTGCTCTCAATTAAACTAGTAGGCACCAGTAAAGAGCATAGATGTAAAACCACAGAAAGCAACATTTAATATTTGAGTGAATAAAACCTGTCCAGCAATTGACAGATAAATGACAAGCAGAGTACCAAAAGTAATTATAGTAACCAAAATCCAGTTAAACAGAATGCAAACTGGAGGATAAATGCATTCAAGACTATTCTATTAGATTTGATAAGGATCGATGCCTATATTTATCACATTTAGAAAACATTCGGGTAAAGTACCTTGGGCATACCCGGCTTTCACTGTCTGCCGAAGGGAACAAGAAGTGACTGAATGTTTTCTCCAACATTTTCTCTACCTATTAGCAATCAGTATGTTTAAAAGGGAAAAATATTAAGATAATAAAATGATTGCTTTACCAGAAACTAAATATATGAGAAAATAATATTTTCACCATCTAAGAAATCACTACCTTACGAATATCAGTATTACTTGCAAGATCACAATGCTTGCTAAATCGTGACCAGTAATCTTTTAGAAGACCCCTCCATTCAGTTCTCCCGGCAGAAACATTATCTAGCTAAGTAGCACAAGTAAAAAATAGAAAATGGTGAGAATAACCATCAAGATAAAGAAATGAAAATTTTACTATTTAAATAATTTTTGCAACTATACCACTTTACATGCTTTTATGAAACAGGGAACATGAACTGTTATTTCGAACAACTATACTACTTTTGTCTAGAGATGCAAGTCAGGGTCTCAGGCTGACTAGCCAAATCATCCTTCAGAAAAGATTTTTGAAACTCGCTTTGAAGTGTTTTGAAGGATAAACGTTTCGAAACTCAAAGGAGAAGCTATTATCCCTCGAAGGGTATGCCTCCTCAGTTTAGGCATAACTTAGATGCACTTTCCGCGCTCTGTAAAGGGCTTCTCTTTTGAAGAGCACACTTCTTAGACAAGATGGGTAGGTATAAAAAACTTTTTGCCTCAAACTAAAATCCCCTTATCACTTCACTTTCTTTTCCCAATTCAAGTCTCAAGGATTTTCTTTTTTCTTTTCACTGAAGTTAAAAAGACAAGAATCACCTTACGGTTCTTGCCTGATCATATTGTATGCCAGCTTATTTTTTATGCTCTAAAAAATATATAATTCTGCTGATTCAACTTATTTTCCAACAATTCTAAATTTATGTTGACCTTTTATTTTTTTATCAATTAGGAAGTAAT
>NW_017975750.1:0-1763 GCF_001876935.1 Asparagus officinalis
CATTGCTAGGATATATCCCTTTGTTTATATTGCTCATTCTTGCTCATAACATATTATATATCTATCTTGCAAGAATAATATTTGAATTAGTTTTAATTGGCATAAAATTGGAATAGATTAGCATAAGACCCTAATCACCCCCCTCTAGGGTCTATCAATATTCTCATCTATTCATTCCAATTCCCAACCACTCCCAACCCATGTGAATGTGGGCACCGATTTTAATGAGTGGAGGGGAATATGCCAACTCACTACCAAGCACAAAAACTTGTGCTTGATAAAATCCAAGATTTACAACAAAAGCGGCGAGAAGGCCCTCAAATAAAGATTTGTGTTGATAAGAATGACTTATTACAAATCAATAAAATTCAAGATTTACAACAGAAGTGGAGAGAATGCTCTCGTTATTTAACGTGGGTTCTTCGGTAGCGTTCGGTAACAATAGGATGCCTCCCTCGAAGCTTGTGTTGAGTTTGCTTCCCTTGGACGATCTTATCGAAATTACGGTTGAGCTTTAGTACATAGTAGAAGCTCCAGGGTGATTGAGTTCGAATATGCCCGAGCTTGATGAGTATCAAGACCAAATGCTTGGAGAATGCTAATATGCAAGAGTTTGCAAAGAGCCTAGAGTCTCAAATCTTAGAGTTCAGATTGAGTCTACTTCAGCAATCCAAGCAAAAAGCTAGGAGAGTTCTACCAAGCAAGCCAATGAGGGAGCCTCTGTTGGAACCTCCGCTGAACCTCTTTCATGTTAGCAAGGAGGTCCTATAAATAGGCAAGGGATGATATGAGTCATCCCTTGATTTGTGGGATGTGACCACGGATAGGAGTAAGGAGTAGCATACTCCCCCTATAGCTATGGGATGTGGCCACTATAGGTGTGATGGGAGTCATGTCTCATTACCTAGGATGTGGAAAGTAGGTGGGCCCACTCCCACAAGCAAGCTGCCACTTGCACTGTTCAGGCGAGACTGACAGGTTTGTAGGTGAGTTTGAGAGCTGTTTGAACGTTCAAGCAAGCTTGCAGGCGAGCTTGGCAAACAGGTGGGGTCAGCTGGCGGGCCCCTCGAGCATGTGAGCTGGTGTTCGTTGGCAAGCTGGGTTCGTGCGGGTGAACTCACTACAGGCAAGCATGACTCGTGCAGGCGAGCAAGGTGTTCAAGTGAGGCCGAGCTCGTGCTGGAGAGCTCGATAATCAGGCGAGCTTGACTCGAGCTGACAAGTCAAGCAAACAGGCGAGATTTTGCTTGGCCTTTTGAATGTAGGCGAGCTTGACTTGTGCTGGCAAGTCAAACAATACAGGTGAACTTTGCTTATACTGCATGCGAGCTTTGCCTTGCAGGCGAGCTCTGCATATTGGCGAGCTTTGGCTTGCAAGCGAGATCTACTTGGCCTTTTGAATGCAGGCGAGCTTGACTCGTGCTGGTAAGTTAAGCAATGCAGGCGAATTTTGCTTGTACTGTAGGTGAGATTTGGCTTTGCAGACGAGCTCTATTTGGCCTTTTGCTTGCTTTGAACACGCAGACAAACTCTAATAGGTGAGGTTTGAGCTCTAATTGTGTAAAGGCAATTTTTATTGCCTATAAAACCCCCTTCAAAATTTTTAGACCTAAATTAGATTGTATGTTGTCTGGAATACTTTTAATAAAGAGGATCATTGCTCCTTGCTTTGGGCTAATTTGAGCCCCTTGGTTGAGTTGAGCTCTTCAGGCAGCTTGACGAAGTGTAGGCGAGCTCGAGTCTTCGGGTGAGCTCAAACCATT
>NW_017975751.1:0-1761 GCF_001876935.1 Asparagus officinalis
ACGTGTATTAGACGTTGACTTATCCCTACTTAGGTTTCGGGATAAAATACCCCAGAATCAAACTCTGGTATCTTTTTCTTCGGAAAAAGACTAAACCGGCGGCGCGTGTTAGGCGTCGGCCTATCCTTTCTTAGGATTCAGGATGAAATTCCCCATGCGTGTAAGGCATGGATTTTGGTGTTATTAATAACAACCTGTCACAATGTTGAATATGTGAACGGGTGTTCTTTTTAACGGTTAAGAACTAACCGGCAGCGCGGGTTAAGCGCAGACTTATCCCTGCTTAGGTTTCAGGACAAAATACCCCAAAATCGAGCTCTGGTGTCTTTTTCTACGGAAAAAGACTAAACCGGCAGCGCGTGTTAGGCGCAGACTTATCCTTACTTAGGTTTCAGGATAGAATACCCCAGAATCGAACTCTGGTGTCTTTTTGTACGAAAAAAGACTAAATCGGTGGCGCGTGTTAGGCGCAGACTTATCCTTACTTAGGATTCGGGATAAACTTCCTAGGATGAATCCTAAATTGACAAATTTTGGAAAGATCGGTGCGGGAAAGGAAGAATTTTATATTCTATTTCTCGGTCTTCTTTTAGGGTGAAGGCGAACCCGGAAAACAAGAAGGAAGAATTTTATATTCTATTCCTTGATTCTGGAAAGGAAGAATTTTATATTCTATTTCCAGGGCAGAAGAAACTAGAAGTGGGATCTCCACTCCGAGAATCTGGAAAATCTAGATAAGCTTGCCTTTTATAGGATTGGTTATCTAAACTAAAAAAAGAGTTCTTCGTTTATCGAAGTGAAACTTCAACTTTGGTTATAACCGTGAGAAGATTTAACCAAAGAGAAGAGAAAGGAGTTCTTTCGTTTATCGAAAGGAGACTCTGATCTGAAAGGGGACCTTCTTGTCTATGGAAAGAGTCAAGAGGGCCATATGGACATTTTTGGTGGACTCACTGTCAATTGAAACTGATCAGTGAGGGATTTTGGTGGAGAAAAATAATTTTGGGTTATCCTTTAGAATATTAAGTGTAATATTCTTCAAGGAACTTCCCGGTAAACGGGTTATCCTGAATGCACTAGGGATAGTAATTTTTCAGGAACTTCCCATTTATTGGCATCAATTGCCGGATGCCTTCTTGAGTAATTAGGCGATATGCGCCGTTTGAGTAGACTGTGTCTATCACAAACGGCCCCTCCCATTTGGGTTCGAATTTACCTTTCTTCTTGGAAGTGAGGATTATTGGTCGGCGAGCAGCGAGGACCAGATCTCCTTCCTTGAAGCTTCTCTGTCGGACTCTTTTGTTAAAAGCCCTAGACATCCTGGCCTGATAAAACTCAATTTGCTGTTGAGCTTCCAAGCGCTTTTCATCCAGCCTCTCAAGCTCTTCGAGACGCTTCTGATGCTGTTCTTCTGTCGTCATCTCTGTTGCGAGGGCGATCCGAAGGGATGGAATCTGAATTTCCAGCGGTAGCACAGCTTCACATCCGTATACCAGCGAATACGGGGTGGCACCTGTGGGCGTGCGTATGGTGGTGCGATAAGCCCAGAGTGCTTCACCGAGTTTATCGTCCCAGTCTCGTTTATTGGTCTTCACGAGCTTCGACAGGATCTTAATGATCGTCTTGTTAAACGCCTCCGCTAATCCATTTGCGGCGGGATAATAAGGCGTTGACGAAACATCTTCGATTTTAAACTTGTCACAAAACCTAATGAAGGCGTTGCTTATGAACTGTGGACCGTTGTCATGAATGATCCGTCTT
>NW_017975752.1:0-1757 GCF_001876935.1 Asparagus officinalis
TGCATCTGCATAAGCGTTCTGGAGACGAGGGATATATTCGATGAAGAATTCTTCAAAAGATTCTGCCATCTTGATGGCTTCCTGGTGGTATGAGATCAGGTCTTGGTTCCTGACTTCATACTCTCCACGGACCTGGTTGACTATCAATTGAGAATCTCCAAAAGCTTCGAGATATTCGACCCCCAGCTCCTTGGCGAAACTGAGTCCAATAAGAAGTGCATTGTACTCGGCCACGTTATTGGAACACGGATCAGTCAATGAATAAGCTCGGGGCATTACATGCTTTCCCGGGGAGATTAAGACGACTCCAACTCCAGAGGAGACGGTGGGACATCCCGGGGTTATTACCCTATTAACTGCTCTTGAAGCACCATCAAAGTATAATTGCCATACTTGCTGGTGCGATGTGGTGTTAACCTCGTGGGTTTCATCCGGCAAGTCATCATATACTTCTGCCGCATCTGCGGTCGGGTTTGCCGCCAAAAGATCACAAATCGCTTGTCCCTTGACCGACTTTTGCTGTTTGAACATTATCATCGTCTTGTGCTAACAAAGCACTTATCGAATGGTTCATCGCCTTGATGTAAATCAAGAACGGTTTACCTGATTTTGGTGCAATGAGAACAGGAGGATTTGTCAGATATTTCTTGATATCCTCGAGTGCCTTTTGGCAGGCGTCGTCCCAAATAAATGATACACCCTTCTTGTTTAGCTTAGAGAAAGGTTGGCACTTCCCAGAGAGATTTGAGATGAACCGCCTGATGTAAGCTAAACGCCCTTGCAATCCTCTGAGTTCTCTCAGATTCCTCGGGGGCTGCAATTCATGTATCGCCTTCACCTTATCAGGATCGATATGTATACCCTTAGTGGTGACGACGAACCCAAGAAATTTTCCGCTGGACATTCCAAGGAATGATTTAGTGGGGTTCATCTTCAATTGATGACTCCTCATGAGATCGAACATCGTCTTCAAATCCTTGATGTGATCTTCTTTGTTGCGGCTTTTCACAACCAAATCATCAACGTAGCATTCGACTGTTTTCCTGAGATGTTCTTGGAAAATCTTAGTCATCGCTCGCTGGTATGTGGCACCGGCATTCTTCAGACCGAAAGGCATCACCGTATAGCAGAAGACGCCGAGGGGTGTTCTAAACGCTGTATGCTTCTCGTCATCCGGGTGCATCTTGATTTGGTTATACCCCGAAAAGCCGTCCATGAAGGACATCCTCTCGAATCCACATGTATTGTCGATAATGACATCCGTGATTGGGAGAGGAAAATCGTCTTTTGGACATGCTTCATTCAGGTTCCTGAAGTCGATGCAAATCCTGATTTTGCCATTCTTCTTCATGACGGGAACGATGTTGGCTAACCAGTCTGGATGTTGTTCTTCTCGGATAAATCCCGAATCGATTAACTTCTTAACCTCTGCCTCAATGGCTTCCATAATCTGCGGACGAAACCGTCTTTGCTGTTGTTTGACAGGTTTGGCATCCGGCTTGATGTCAAGGCGGTGCATTGCCACATTAGGGTCGAGTCCTGGCATATCTTCGTAGTTCCAGGCGAAGACATCAATGTATTCTCTGATTAGGGCAATTAATTCCTCCTTCTCATCTGGAGGAAGACTACCACTGACGAATATGGGCTTTGGATTGGCCTCACTGCCCATATTAATTTGGACTACTTCGTCTTCAGTTGGTGGTTCTCTCTGTTCGAACCTATCACCGTACTGCATGTTTAGGTGATGAACCCATGGG
>NW_017975753.1:0-1753 GCF_001876935.1 Asparagus officinalis
AATGCTCCTTCTACTTTTCAAGCCCTTATGAATTCTATCTTCAAAGACCTACTCAGGAAATCTATCCTTATCTTCTTTGATGATATTTTGATATATAGTGTAAGGTGGCAGGACCATTTATTTCATCTAAGACAAATTTTCCTGATTATGAGGAAACATCAGTTGGTGGCAAAAATGTCAAAGTGTAGTTTTGGACAATATCAGGTGGAATATTTAGGCTATGTTGTATCACAAGAAGGGGTTGGGGTTGATACTAACAAGATCAAGGCTATCATTGAATGGCCAAGGCCAACAACCCTGAAGAGGCTGAGAAGTTTTTTGGGTTTAGCAGGATACTATAGGAAGTTCATCAGGGGATTTGGAGCAATAGCACAGCCCTTGACATAACTTCTAAAGAAAGGGGCTTTTATTTGGACTGACTGCACTGAAAAGGCTTTTGAAGCATTAAAGGTGGCACTGACTCAATCTCTAGTCTTAGCTATACCCAATTTCAACTTAATATTTGTCATTGAATCTTATGCTTCAGGATCAGGTATTGGGGCTGTATTGATGCAAGAAGAAAGACCTATAGCTTACTTCAGTTCTGCTTTGAAAGGAAGGAATGTTACACTTTCCACATATGAGAAAGAGTTAATGACAATCATTCTGTCAACAAAAAAATGGCAGCAGTATTTACTAGGAAGAAAATTTGTGATCAGAACTAATCATCAGAGTCTCAAATACCTATTGGAGCAAAGGATTCACATAGGTATTCAAAACAAATGGCTTGCAAAATTACATGGATATGACTATAGGGTGGAATACAAGCCAGGCAGATTGAATAAGGCTGCAGATGGCTTATCCAGACTTCAGGATAATGAAGATGAGATTCCTGCTCCTATGACTGAGGTTTCAGCACCCACTACTCTTACCAGTGATTGGTTAGAGGAGATTAAACATATGTGTTCTATAGATGATTATTTTAGGCAACTGGATGACAGGTTGCAGCATGGACAATTGGATGCTGGGAATTATTTCAAGAAAGGAGGACTCTACTTCTATAAAGGGAAACTTTTGATTAGTCCTCAAGCTCAACACATTAAATCTTCTTTATTAAAAGAGCACCATGATAGTCCAATAGCAGGGCACTCTGGAATCACTAGGACCCTGCAGAGACTTAGGAGGGCTAGTTATTGGGAAGGTATGAAGAGGGATGTCCAGACTTATGTTCAAAATTGTGATATCTGCCAAAGAACAAAAGGGGAAAACATAGCCTCTCCAGGTCTCCTACAACCCTTACCTGTTCCAGATTACATCTGGGAGGATCTTTCAATTGATTTCATTACTCAACTACCTAAAAGTGGGGATAAAAGTGTTATTTTTGTGGTGGTTGACAGACTGTCTAAGTATGCTCATTTTTTTCCATTGTCACATCCTTACAATGCTCCCTCAGTTGATCAGGTGTTCTTTGAAGGAGTGTTTAGACTGCATGGTATGCCTAAGTCCATAGTGAGTGATAGAGATCCTTTGTTTACAAGCCTCTTTTGGAAAGAATTGTTTAAATTACAAGACAGTCAATTGAAGTTCAGTTCAGCCTATCACCCCTAGACTGATGGCCAAACAGAGATCATTAACAAAATTTTAGAGGGTTATCTGCATTGTTTTTGCTGCCACAAGCCTAAGGAATGGAATAAATGGCTGCCTCTAGCTGAGTATTGGTATAACACCACCTGGAAAGTATCTACAAATACCACTCCTTTTGCAACTGTATATG
>NW_017975754.1:0-1750 GCF_001876935.1 Asparagus officinalis
TTTTGTGACAAGTTCAAAATTGAAGACGTCTCATCAACACCTTATTATCCCGCTGCGAATGGATTAGCGAAGGCGTTTAACAAAACGATCATTAAGATCCTGTCGAAGCTCGTGAAGACCAATAAACGAGACTGGGACAATAAACTCGGTGAGGCACTCTGGGCTTACCGCACCACCATACGCACGCCCACGGGTGCCACCCCGTACTCGCTGGTATACGGATGTGAAGCTGTGCTACCGCTGGAAATTCAGATTCCATCCCTTCGGATCGCCCTCGCAACAGAGATGACGACAGAAGAACAGCATCAGAAGCGTCTCGAAGAGCTTGAGAGGCTGGATGAAAAGCGCTTGGAAGCTCAACAACAAATTGAGTTCTATCAGGCCAGGATGTCTAGGGCTTTTAACAAAAGAGTCCGACAGAGAAGCTTCAAGGAAGGAGATCTGGTCCTCGCTGCTCGCCGACCAATAATCCTCACTTCCAAGAAGAAAGGTAAATTCGAACCCAAATAGTACAGTTAGGACCACAGTCAAAATCCCCTCTCGATTCTCCCAATGAACGAGAGGTCCACAAATCAAGCGATCAAACCTTCCTACAGTTAGGATCGTCTTAAACCTTCCATTCGGTCAAACCTTTCTACAGTTAGGACCAAAACCAAAAACCCCTCTCGATTCCTCCAATGAACGAGAGGTCCACTTTCAAATCGAGTGATCAAACCTTCCTACAGTTAGGGTCACCTCAAACCTCCCACTTGGTCAAACCTTCCTACAGTTAGGACCAAAACCACGATTCATTCTCGATAAACGAGAAATTCATCTTTAGTTCGATAATCAAACCTTCCGACAGTTAGGGTTATCCGAATCTTTTTGATTCTCGGAGTGGAGATCCCACTCTTAGTTTCACCTTTCCGGATTCTGGGGGTGGAGATCCCACCTCGAGTCTCCTTTCCTTCTTTGTTCGGGGAATAGAATATAAAATTCTTCCTTCCCCATACCAATCCTTTTCGAAGAATTCAGGATTCATCCTAGGAAGTTTATCCCGAATCCTAAGCAGGGATAAGTCTGCGCCTAACACGCGCTGCCGGTTTAGTCTTTTTTCTGTACAAAAAGACACCAGAGTTTGATTCTGGGGTATTCTATCCTGAAACCTAAGCAAGGATAAGTCTGCGCCTGACACGCGCTGCCGGTCAGTTCTTAACCGTTTAAAAAGAACACCCGTTCACATATTCGACATTGTGACAGGTTGTTATTAATAACACCAGAATCCATGCCTTACACGCATGGGGAATTTCATCCTGAATCCTAAGAAAGGATATGCCGACGCCTAACACGCGTCGCCGGTTTAGTCTTTCTCCATTGAAAAAGACACCAGAGTTCGATTCTGGGGTATCTCATCCCGAAGCCTAAGTAGGGATAAGTCAACGTCTAATACACGTTGCCGGATAGCCTATTCTCGTAACAATGGCGAAGTCTACGTATTCGAAGTCGTAGCATCAAGTCTAAGGGAGTTCATTCCCTTAGCACAACGTCACATGCGAAACGGATTTAGACAATTCGCGTGCTAGCCCGACTCAAACGGTAGTCGGTAAAGGCTAATCAAATCCGTTGAAGGCTGGGGGTTAGCCAAAAATCCTGAAGTCAACACCTAACACGTGTTGCCGGGTAGCCTATTCCCGTAACAATAGTGAAGTCTATGTATTCGACATCATAGCACAAAGTCTCGGAGAATTCAATCTCCGAGCATAACGTTACA
>NW_017975755.1:0-1959 GCF_001876935.1 Asparagus officinalis
CACGACAGCTCCGGCAGCGAAGCTGTTGGCTCCCACTGTGGATCGCCAGTTTGTTTGCGTCGAAAATTGTTGTATTCATTGCGGTATTCATACAACTTTAAGTCGTTACAATGAAAACAAAAGATTGTACTTTTTATAAGACTTTTACACAATGAAAACCAAAAGTTTACAACTCTCGTCAAAACAAACGAAGAGGACGTTTATCACCCGCTGCTTTGCGTGGGATCTTTGCCTGTGCCGGGGTTTATCCGTGGACCGCCTTAGATCTGGATCCGGTTGTGTGCGGACACCTATAGGCATTTTTAGACGCCTACAATGGAAGACGACGATCAAATGCCAACATGGGAAGACCCGTGGGTTCATCACCTGAACATGCAGTATGGTGATAGGTTCGAACAGAGGGAAACCCCCACGGAAGATAAAATAATCCAAGTTAACATGGGTGACGAGGCCAACCCAAAGCCTATATTCATCAGCGATAGTCTTCCCCCAAATGAGAAGGAATAATTAATTGCTCTCATCAGGGAATATATTGATGTCTTCGCGTGGAACTATGAAGATATGCACGGGCTCGATCCCAATGTGATAATGCACCGCCTCGATATCAAGCTGGATGCCAAACCTGTCAAACAACAGCAAAGACGGTTTCGTCCGCAGATTATGAAAGCCATTGAGGCCGAGGTTAAAAAGTTAATCGAATCAGGATTTATCCGAGAGGAGCAACATCCAGACTGGTTAGCCAATATTGTTCCAGTCATGAAGAAGAACGGTAAGATCAGGATTTGCATCGACTTCAGGGACCTGAATACGGCATGTCCAAAAGACGACTTTCCTCTCCCAATCACAGATGTCATTATCGACAATACATGTGGATTTCAGAGAATGTCTTTTATGGATGGTTTTTCAGGATATAACCAAATCAAGATGCACCCAAATGACGAGAAGCATACAGCGTTCAAAACGCCCCTTGGTGTCTTTTGCTACACCGTAATGCCTTTCGGTCTAAAGAATGCAGGCGCCACATACCAGCAAGCAATGACTAAGATTTTCCAAGAACATCTCAAGAAAACAGTCGAATGTTATGTTGATGATTTGGTTGTAAAAAACCGAAAAAAAGAAGATCACATTAAGGACTTGAAGACGATGTTCGATCTCATGCGAAGTCATCAATTGAAGATGAACCCCACCAAATCCTTCCTTGGAATGTCCAGCGGAAAATTCCTTGGATTCGTCATCACCACTAAAGGTATACATATCGATCCTGATAAGGTGAAGGCGATATACGAACTGCAACCTCCTAGAAATCTCAGAGGATTGCAAGGGCGTTTAGCTTATATCCGACGATTCATCTCAAATCTTTCTGGGAAGTGCCAACCGTTCTCTAAGCTAAACAAGAAAGGGGTATCATTTATCTGGGATGATGCCTGCCAAAAAGCATTCGAAGATATCAAAACGTATCTGGCGAATCCTCCTGTTCTCGTTGCACCGAAATCGGGTAAACCGTTCTTGATTTACATCAAGGCGATGAACCACTCGATAAGTGCCTTACTAGCACAAGACGATGATAATGGTCACGAACAGGCGGTCTATTACCTAAGTCGGATCTTGATAGGCGCCGAGTCTCGATATCCGATGATTGAGAAAGAATGCCTCGCATTGGTATTCGTAATGCAAAAGATGCGGCATTACTTGGTTGGACAGATGATTTACGTCATTTCCAACGTTAATCCAGTATGGGTGTTTATGACGCAACCGGCCTCTATGAATTGGCGGTTAGCGAAATGGGCCCTTCTCTTGTCCCAATATGATTTGCACTTCAAGCATTAGAAGTCGATCAAAGGACAAGCGATTTGTGATCTTCTGGCGGCAAACCCGACCACGGATACGGCGGAGGTATATGATGACTTGCCGGATGAAACCCACGAGGTTAACACTACGTCGCACCAACAAGTATGGCAA
>NW_017975756.1:0-1749 GCF_001876935.1 Asparagus officinalis
TCTCCAATTAACGGATGGGTTCGTGTCCAAAGAACCCGCTCTACTCTCGAGGAGCGAATCCAGAAGCGCTGCACCTTGCTTGCGCATGCCCGGACCCTTGTACGAAAAGCACAAGAAATGCAAAATGAAGAGGCAGTTAAGAGATCGCCGAGATCCAAACAAGTTTGGGCGCCAAAAGCCAAATCAGCGCCTAAGGCAAAAACATCCGAAACTGCCTTCTGGCCTTCGTCAAGTTCAGATCTCGCTCCTTTTAATCCCCCACCTCCGGCGAAGCTCCGCAATAACGTGGACATATCCAGAGGCAGGAAAGTGATGGCGGAACGCCTGGGTCTTTTGCACGAGGATCAAGGCAAAGCTCCAGTCAAAGAACACTTGGGCATGATGAATGAACCCCGAGCAACTCATCGAGTTGGGGGTCACACTCGCCCTTCCAACAAATTAAAGCCTCCCTATAATGGGAAAGCTCTTATAACTAACCGCCTCGGAATGCGAGTCATTATCCAAGAGCCCGTTAAGGTTTCACCCTCACAAAGGTGTGATTCCAAACGTGCGACTCTTGCAGACGCCAACAAGGCAATGTTTACTCAGAGGAAAACACGTCAGACAGACGAACGTGTTATACCTGAGAATCCATATGAGCAGCCGATAGGTTACTCCGACCGCAACGTCGATGAGTTGTACTATCAGGCTGGGGGTACGAATAACTCTCGAAAGAGAAGTACCCTGGAAGCGGACTCTCACTGTCCGTGTATCAAAATTATCAGGGTAGTATTATCAGCGTGTAGCTGCCCTAAGACCGCTCTGCAGAGGGTCTCGGTAATCGAGAGAATCTCCGATGGAACGACAAAGCCCAAATCAAGGCGTTTCCACCAAAGAGGATCGGTTGCTCGAGATGATGAATTCCCAGAAGTTACCATCAACATGGTCAATAAGGGAAAATCTCCGATTGTTTCAAGTGGTTCAAACCCTAATTTCTTTCTAGGAAGAAGAGTCAGTTCGAGAATAACCCAACAAATATCTCAGCTTCAGCTAGAAACCGTTAGACATAACGATTACCAAGGGAACCATGAAGGAATCCATTCCGATGACGAAATCTCAGATTCTTATTCCGCACTCGCCTCCGACGATACAACGTCTAGCATAGGACAAGCTCGAGAAGTGTTCATGATCAACACCGAGCAAATAGCCAAAATCATTGAGGATGCTCTAGCCAAGCAGAAAGAAGCATTCAAAATCGAAATGGAAATGGCTATGCAGGAGATGAGACAAATGCACGACCAACAAATCCGAGCTTTGTCAAATCAGCTAGTTGAATCCAGCCGTCGCACCCAGAACGCCGCAATTGACAGCGATCCGGAAGTGGACGAAATCATCATGGCTGACGCACCGCCCAAAAATACTGGGGGTGGCCCCACTAAAAATAACAATGCTGGGGGTGGACCCACCAATGATGATAACACTGGGGGTGGCCGTATTACTCCTCTCGAAAATTGTCCAAAACAGGATATAGATGAGGCCGAAAAGATGAAGGATCTCGAAAGAAAAATTGACGCCCTGATGTCTGCTCGAGAGGTGAAGAAGACCGGCATTCCGTGTCCTTACCCGAAAGAGTGGGATTCGATCCCGTATCCGACGAAATTCAACCTGATCAACTTCACGCCGTTCGACGGGAAAGGTTCTCCCACTCAGCACCTGATCTATTTCAAGTCCCATTTGGGAGTGATCTCTGGCAACGAGCCTCTGATGGTC
>NW_017975757.1:0-1748 GCF_001876935.1 Asparagus officinalis
AGGAGATTTTGACTGTGGCCCTAACTGTACGAAGGTTTGACCCAGTATGAGTTTGAGATGACCCTAACTCGACTTGAAAGTGGACCTCTTGTTCATTGGAGGAATCGAGAGGGGATTTTGGCTTTGGCCCTAACTTTTATAGGTTTGACCAGAACGCAAAGAGAGTGGAATACGGGTAGCAAAGAAAGTGCCAACTCGTATCATCACTCAAAGGGAGACTTTATGAGAAATGCCAATGACGGGCAAATGGAAACGTTGGTGGATTTACTGTCGTTTAATTTGATCAGCGGATGGTTTGGTGAGAAAAGATTAACCTGTCAGAGGATTGGATCTCATCTCACAAAAATAACTCATAAGAGTTAGAGAATGAGAAGAGACATTCCGACCTCCAGAGTTCGAACGTGAATTTCTCATTCACCAATTCCACAATGATTGGGTTATCCCTAAGAATACCCATGTGGTATTCTTCTGGGAACTTCCCGATGCATTGGATTATCCACCCCCAGCTTCTCTCTTGGAACTGGGTTTGATTTTGTTGTCCGACCGGGTTATCCTTAAGAATATTAGCGTAATATCCTCCAGGAACTTCCCGTCAATGGTAGGAAATAGTTTAGACTCATATACCTATTGGAGTATCAGGGAGCAGTTTAACCTCTTATACCGGTAGGAGGAATGAGAAACAGTTTATACTCGTATACTCTTTGGAGTCGTAAGAAGCAGTTTATACTCTTATACTTATCGGAGTATCAAGAAGCAGTTTATACTCTTATACTTATCGGAGTGTTGAGAAGCAGTTTATACTCGTATACTCGTCGGAGTATGAGAAGCAGTTTATACTCGTATACTCGTCGGAGTATTGAGAAGCAGTTTATACTCCGGCTTCAACCAAGGTCTGGATGCTATTCTTGAGAGCAAAGCATTCCTTGGTGGGGTGGAGGATCCTTCTGTGGTACTCGCAGTACGTTGGGTCCGCAGAATCGTCATCTTCCTCCTGATGCGTGATGGGCGGGAGTTTGATTTTGTTGTTTTCGAGAAGGGTCTCGAAGATAGCTGGAACATCTTCGTCTTTGAATGAGTACTCATTTTGGAGCTCCTCGTCTGAATTCTCCTGTTGTTCCCAGGACTGCTGTTGCGACGTTTGATTATCGTCAATAACAGCTGCAGGTGCGTCCCCTTCATCATGAGGTACGAGATCCGAATCCGGAGAGTTGGCCATCGGTTGGTTTCTCTCGACCTTTCGCCTTCTGATGAAGTGTTCAGCCTGTTCTCCTCGAGCCTTCAACTCTTTCCAGGTATTGAGCGGCTCTATTCCCATCACGTCCAAGATGTTAATGGACAAGTTGTTCTGACAAGTCTGCAAGAGGAATTCCTCCGTGACGGGATCCCTGCAGTTCATTGCCTGATTGCGGAAGCGTTTGATGAAGGTATCCACCGACTCTCCGCCTTTTTGTTTCTCGTCGAAGAGTGTCCTGATTGACACCTCGGTGTCATCATCGAAGAAATGGGCGAGAAACATGCCTTCTAAGTCCTCCCAGCTGTTGATGCTTCCGGGCTTGAGACGGCGGTACCAATCGAAGGCGGGCCCGCGAAGGGTGCCAACAAATGACCGAACCATCAAAGGCTCGTTGCCCGAGATTACTCCCAAGTGGGACTTGAAGTAGATTAGATGCTGAGTGGGGGAGCCCTTTCCGTTGAACGGCGTGAAGTTGATCAGGTTGAACTTCGCCGGATATGGGATCGAATCCCAC
>NW_017975758.1:0-1745 GCF_001876935.1 Asparagus officinalis
AACTACCTCCGTCACATTGTGCTGGCTTAGGGTTTCGGATCACCGTGTGTTGACTTTTTGTCGCAACGCTGTTCGCGTGGAAAACTGTTTTCTTTTTCATTGATATGATTGTCATCTTGGGTTACAAAAATCCGGTCTTTTATAGATCCGGTTACAACTAAATCAAAGAAAAAAATAAAAATTACAACTTTCCTCTTGTGAACAAATCGCAAGCTCCTGTTTTGCGGTTGCTTGCTTGTGTGGGTTCTTTGCCAACGCCGGGGTTAATCCGTGGACCACCGCGCGATCTAGATCCGGTCGGATCTACACGAGTATGCGGGTATTATTCCACGAAGGGAATAATAGCCGGGAGGGATTAATCCACCAAGGGAATAATCGCTCAGATCTCGAGATCTAAGACCAAGCTTAGATCTGGAGTGTAGTCTCGTGTAGATCTCAGATCTGTTCTTTCTTCCTCTCGAGATCCTGCCTTTTCTGACGTGGATGGTCGCCGAGGATCAGATCCGAATGTGCAAGTCTTCTGGTCTTCAAAGCTCCGAGTTCACTCTTCAATCCGGCAGAGTTTCGGCTCTTGAAAGTTCCACCTCCGAAAATGAACATCTCTAGGCCTATTTATAGGCTCTCAGGACAGTGGCTGCAAAAAGGGAAATGTCGGCCACCTCTGGCCACTGTCGGCCACCTCGGGCCACTGTCGGCCACCTCGGGGTGGCCGACACTGTGCCTAGCCACCTTGGGGTGGCTCGGCTCATGGCCGAGCCACCCCAAGGTGGCTCGGCATTGGCCGAGCCACCTTGAGGTGGCTTGGCTTTGGCCGAGCCCCCGCGGGCGGTGTTTTCCGACTTTTTCGAGTCGTTTTCCGTTGTCTCGTTTGTCCGTGTTTCGGTTGATCTGAGACTCTGATTTGATGATCTGATTTGGCAGTAAGTTGGATTCCTGATTTGGCAGTAAATCCGCTTCTGAGTTCGAGTCCGAAACTGATCTTGATTCGATCGTGATTCGTCCGAGTCCGCTCTTGGTTGGATGACTCGTTGATTCTTCGAACACTTGGCTTGATCCCGCACGCGAATGGACGTATTCCGTTGCTTGCGTGCGATTAGTCAATCTCGTTGCCTCGTTGGTTTGTCGGTTTGTGCCGAGCTATGCTAGGGGACCTATAAGCAATTTTATATGCCTACAGATACCCCCTCCAAAGTATTTCAGTCTCGTTCTTTTATAGAAGAGTCTGGAATACTTTGGATATGATTGCCTCCCACCTTCAGTCGGTGTAATGAGACCTTGGAATGATTTCCGTTCTTGATTCCTTCGATTCTCCAGGCTTTTCGGTGCTTTGTCGAAAGTCTGTAAGAGTTCCGGTGCTGCATTTATTGTCTGACCGTTTGTCGGAATTTTGAACTTTGAAGTCGATTCCTGATTTCTAATTTTTAGCTGACCATCGATTGTGGCGTCGAGTCTTTATGTACAACGCGTTGTCCGGCGTAGTGTGGTTGAGTTATCCTTAAGAATATTTATAAACAATATTCTCCAGGAACTTCTCAAACCAAAAATAGGGAATTAGTTTATACTCATATACCTTATTGGAGTATTAAGAAGCAGTTTATACTCGTATACTTTTCAGAGTGTTGATTCTTTCATTGCAACGCATTGATAGACGTTGACCTAGGGTTACGCGTTGTCCAGCGTTGACCTTAGGGTTTTGGACGTCGTACGTTGAATTTTTTTTTTGCTTGCAACGCGTTGACTGGCGT
>NW_017975759.1:0-1744 GCF_001876935.1 Asparagus officinalis
GGCGGTCGACCGCCAGTCTGTCTGGTTGATTCTTCATGTTTCCTGTATTTCTTCATCAACCATCTTTTTTTCCTAGTATATATATTTTGACCGAGACGGGATATTAAAAGGCGGGGAGAAAAAAATCAAAATCATATCAGCCTTCCTCTAACTTTCTAGTTTGAACTTTGTACATCAATCCCTGAAAAGTCTAAATGATGAAAAACTAAATCTACGCTTCTAATAAGGAACACAATCAATAAGAAATTTGATATCCGTGTTCGATATCCGTGCTAATGTCATTGTTACATAATGGCAAAGATAATCGCAATGTGCAAAATGCTTGACCAATTGAAATTTCCCTTACATAAACACGCTGAGGCTACGTGAGTCTTATTTTCTGAAAATTATATAAAGAAAAGATAAGTTATATTAATCTTATGCTAGCAAATTGATCAGTGTCAATGCGCTTAGTGGGAAATAAATTTATAGTTGCATGTAAATTAATATCTACGTTTCCTTTGTTTTTCTCCCGCAGCGGTCATTAATTACCTTGCGCCACTAATTGATATGTTCTTCAACCTTAACTCAGGCTGATTGTCTACTTGTATCTCACCCACTAAGGTTCTCTCTTACCCAAAAAGATAAAAATAAAAATTAAAAAAGTTCATCTTTATCGCGAGCTTTCCTTTCAAGTTCAGCCACACCATACTATAGAATCGCAATTAGTCAACTAACCAATAAAAAAAAGATTAATTAGTCAAATTGTTTCTAGTTATCTGCATGTTAGTTTCGTCTAGCTCGATTATATGGAAACAACGCCAAAACTATATTTAATTGTTGTTCTCGGAGACAATTCAGACTTAGAAACAATCATGATAATATTATAAGATTAACCATGACTTGCAACAAGTCCGTTCAATATCTCTTGTTTGAATAATATCAAATTCTTATTCGATACTAATATTTATTTGAGAAGTTATATTACAGGTAAATACAGGTTTGAGAAGTGTATGAGGAAAAACGATGCGAAAATCAGCTCAAAAGCTTATTTACGCGCTTCTATCGTCGATGGTGAGAAGTGATCATTGATGGTCAACATGCATCATCAATAATTTTTACTCTAGATACATTCATATTATCAAGAGCCTTTTCAACCATTAATGGTCTCTTGACATCGTTGATGGTCAAGAGGCACCATTGATAATAAAATCGTCTGATTGCAGATTTTTAGATTTAATCGCAGTTGTTCGTGGTTTTATAATATCTCAATGCTTACCACGTCTAAGATACCTCTTTCCTAAACTTTTGGGGAGTTTATATTATTGAGAGAGAGAGAGAGAGAGAGAGAGAGAGAGAGAGAGTTCTAAGTTTTAATTTGTGAGAAATAAAGTTAAATATTTTGACCCTTGGAGCCTCATAAAACTCTTGCTCATCGCGCACAACATCTTCGAACCGTTTCAACAAGGAGAGTTCCCCTTAGATTGATCTTCTTCATTGTTCTTTATCGAGCTTCACTTATATCTTTTGAGGGATAATTTGTTTTTGTTAGAATTAATATAAAATTATAATTCTCGATCCTCACCATAACTTTGGAGTTTTGGTATAATGGTTAGAGGAACTAAATTTTTGATGGTATCAGAGCAACCCAGGTTCAAATCCCATTGGCCACAAAATTTAAGCGGATTTTCTAAAAATTAACACCACTACCTGAGTCCAGTTTTTAGCCCATAAAAAAGGACGTTTTACCTAGATATGTCCATCC
>NW_017975760.1:0-1744 GCF_001876935.1 Asparagus officinalis
TTTCTGTCACATTTTGTCAGTTTAGGTCTGCTTCGACCTAGCACAAGAAATCTTGGCCAAATTAAAAACTGAAAATTTCTTGATCTGTAACCCATGAATTTTGACCATTTCATTTGTTCTGGTCGGGTGTCGAAAATGTTGAAACCGATTATTTTATAAGCTATTATCCGTACGACTTCTAAACATTTTCTTCTGTTTGACGCCCCGCGTCAAAATATCTTTACCGAATTCAAAACCGATGATTTCATGAGCTATAACACGTGATTATTGACCCTTCTCGTGCGTTTGGGCTTGACAGCAAATAATTTGGCGGAGTTCAAATACAGCAATTTCATGGTTTATAACCCATGGTTTTTCTACCGTTTTGGTCCGTTTCAACCCTAGTGAGATTTCTTATGTTATAACCCATTGTTCGAATTTCACGAGTTCGTGAGCTATAGGCAATGATTTGTCCCCAACTTCGAAGGTTTCGTCCAACGGCAAATGACTTGGCTGAGTGAAATTTCATGATATCATGAGCTGTAACCCATGAATTTTGACTATTTTATTCTTATTCAGCGGGTGTCATAAATGTCAAAACAGACAATTTCATGAGCTTTAGTTCGTACGATTTCTGACCATTTTGGTCTGTTCGATGCCCCGTGTCATAATATCTTTGTCGAATTCAAAACCGACGATTTCATGAGCTATAACACATGATTATTGACCCTTCTCGTACGTTTGGGGTAGGCGGTAAATAATTAGACGGAGTTCAAATATCGTGATTTCACGGGTTATAACCCATGGTTTTACGACCGTTTCGGTCCGTTTTGAACCGGGCGCGATTTCATGGATTATAACCCATTGCTCGAATTTCACAAATTCGTGAGCTATAGGCAACGATTTGTCCCAAACTTCTACGGTTTCTTTCGACGGAAAATGGCACGACATAGTCAAATTTCATGATTTCGTTAGCTATAACCCATGAAATTTGTCCATTTACGCACCTTTTTCAACCCGTGCAGATAAATAGGCGGAGTGGATATTTCGCGATTTCGTGAGCTATAACCTATGATTTCTCACACATTTTGTCAGTTTTTTCGTTCCGTTTCGACCCGACGCCAGAAAGTTTTGCCGAATTCAAAACTAACAATTTCTGTTTTGTAACCCATGAAAATTGACCATTTTCTTCTTTTCCTATCAGGTTTTGGAAATGTCAAAACCGATGATTTTATAAGCTATTGTCCATACGATTTCTGACCATTTTGGTCTGTTCGACACCCCGTGTCAAAATATCTTTGCCGAATTCAAAACCGATGATTTCATGAGCTATAACACGTGATTATAGACCCTACTCGTGCGTTTGGGCCCGGCGAAAAATAATTATGCGGGGCTTACATATCGCGATTTCATGTGTTAAAACACATGGTTTTCCGACCGTTTAGGTTCGTTTCTACCCGGGAGCGATTTCATAGGTTATAATAACCCATTGTTCAAACTCACGAGATCACGAGCTATAGGAAATAATTTTCTCCCAACTTCGATGGTTTCGTCTAACGGAAAATGACTCGGCGGAGTCAAATTTCACGATATCGTGAGCTATAACCCACGAAATTTGCCCATTTACGTCCCTTTTCAACCCGGTGTAGACAATAAGTTGGAGTTAATATTTCTTAATTTCGTGAGCTATAACCCATGATTTCTGTCACATTTTGTCATTTTAGGTCTGCTTCAACCTAGCACAAGAAATCTTTGCCAAATTAAA
>NW_017975761.1:0-383 GCF_001876935.1 Asparagus officinalis
TGTTTTGATGATGATTTACAAACTATTTACTACTAATGTTGTTTGTCTAGTGTTTGTGTTTTCCTATGTGTAGACAAACAACGTTATTGGAGGATGGATGGACGATCA
This sequence comes from Asparagus officinalis, assembly GCF_001876935.1. Classification (NCBI taxonomy): domain Eukaryota; kingdom Viridiplantae; phylum Streptophyta; class Magnoliopsida; order Asparagales; family Asparagaceae; genus Asparagus; species Asparagus officinalis. The sequence goes on from NW_017975761.1 coordinate 109, forward strand.
TATCAAATGGAGGTTGGTGGAATTGTGGAGTGAAGCAACGTACAATTCAAGTTAAAGATCAAGTTCAAGCTTCATCCGCAAGTGTACCAAGTCAAGCTTAATTGAAGATCAAGATTTCTTGGGTAATGTAGTTTTAGATTTTATATTATGTGTGTTATATACTCTAAGCTCAATATCATATACACACACGTATTTGGTTTCTATGTATATATATAGTTATATATATACATGCATGGTTTTGAGTTTTCATGCTTTGGACACACTTGCAAAATACA
>NW_017975761.1:1219-1739 GCF_001876935.1 Asparagus officinalis
GATTTTATTTCACTCATTGTTTACACACACCCACTTGAGCTTATTGTATTTACATTCAAAATATATTTTGGGTTGGTGAGAGTTGTAACAATTGAGTGTGAGCTTTTATTGTGTTCTCATCCATATTATAGGACAATCATTCTTGTAATTGTCCTTATTGTAAGAATCACTTTGTAATACACTTGTACATTGAGAGAAGTGTGTGGCGAGAGTCGGGGATCGTCCCAAGAGGAGTGGCATCGGTTGACAAACCTAGGGAGAGGTTGTATCCGAACACTTGAAGGAGACACGTCTAGTTCAACACTTGAGAGGGTGTAGAGTGGGATTCCAAGAGTGTGTTAGTTGTAGAGTTTTTGGTAAACTAGAAAACCGTATTGTAAGGTGTAAATGTTGTTCGGGTAAACGTAAAACTCCGGTTGTGATAGTGGAGATCTCCTCGAGGTGAGGAGCGGAGACGTAGGTCGTGGGTGTTGGCCTTCTTGTTTTGATGATGATTTACAAACTATTTACTACTAATGTT
>NW_017975762.1:0-1735 GCF_001876935.1 Asparagus officinalis
TAGAGTCCGTAGGGATTTCCTAGTATGAGTGAGGACGACTTATGCGTATACCTCAAAATTTGAGGAAAAAAATTTTTTTTTTTGATAACTATTTTGCAAATTTAAAGTATTTCGTGTGAATACTATATGTTGTGAAGATTGTATTATGATAAGCTATTTATAGAAGTTTATTCTGACTCATAAACTTTTACTTTCTTATGATCAGATAGATGGCAGGACGTGGTAGACCTCGTACCAGGAGAGCTACCCAGGCGGAGTCACAGACTCCATCAGAGCAGCTGCCAGCTCAGTCCGAGCCTCAGCAGGCTCCTCAGTATTTGGTGGACATCATGGCTCCTCTCATTGCCCGGATGACAGCCATTGAGGAGTTGGTGACTACTCATATAGCACCACGGACACCACCACCACCGGTAGCTCAGCAGCAGGGGATACCTGCCGTTCCTGTCAGAGAGAGACCCCCAGAGGTCACGCCTGTAGCTATTCCTCTAGCAGTCCCAGACAGAGCCACCGAGCAGGAGGCTTGGCTCCGTATGGTTGAGAGGTACCAGAAGATGAGAGCACCCGAGTTTCAGGGATCACCAGACCCTCTGGCAGCCCATAAGTGGAAGGAGGATGTGATCAATATTCTCGACATACTCAGTGTGGACTCAGTTCAGAGGCAGAGGTTGGCATCCTACAGTCTGAAGGGTGATGCTGGGAGATGGTACCGACTTCAGTTCCCTCCAGAGCAGAGGATGACCCTCACATGGGAGGACTTCATATATTTCTTTGATGGGCATTATATTTCCTCTGCAGCACGGACAGGGAAGGAGCTCGAGTTATCCCGTTTGACTCAGGGGGACATGACAGTTGCAGATTTTGAGAGCAGGTTTATGGAGTTGCTACATTTCACGGGTATGTGGCAGACAGGAGAGCGTCAGGCTCAGATGTTCTTGGCTGGGCTTCGCCCTAACCTCCGACGGTACCTCGTGTCGAGGAGATTTTATTCGGTCAGGGAGGTAGCTGAGGCTGCCACTTCTCAGGAGATTGAGACTTCTATGTTCCAGAAAGACAAGGAAGGAAAGGCCAAGACCGGACAGAGTGGGGACAAGGGCAAGAACAAGAGATCTTTTTCTGGACCTCAGCAGCAGCATCAGGGTCCTTATAAGAAGGGACCCCAACAGGATCAGAGGGCGCATCAGCAGCGCAAGTTCCAAGGGTCTTGCTTTAACTATCGCAAGGTCGGACATAAGGCATCAGAATGCCGTAGCGCACCAGCAGGAGCCCAGCAGGGTAAGGGTCCGAACCAGCAGCAGCAGCGACAGCAGGACAGAGGTCAGGGCCAGCAGAACAGGCTTGAGGCACCGCCAGCAGTTCAGAGGACTGAGGGTCAGGTTCGGGCAGTTCAGGAGATTTCTCAGGGGCAGATTATCCCATATTCTCCATCCCCATCAGCAGAGCAGTCTTCAGCCACAGGCAGGGTTTATGCGGTAGTTCCCCGTGATCATGGAGCCAGTGGAGCAGTAGTGGAGGGTACGTTCTTTGTGAACTCCTTTCCCGCCCATATTCTCTTCGATTCGGGAGCCTCGCATTCTTTCATATCGCATGCATTTATGACTAGACTCCAGCTGGTAGCTCAGCCACTAGACACCCCTCTATCTGTTTCCACCCCTTTAGGTGAGGTATTGCTTCTGGAGAGCGTTTGTAGGAGGTGTACCGTCAGTCTAGACGAGTCGGAGTTCATAGTGGATTTGAT
>NW_017975763.1:0-1733 GCF_001876935.1 Asparagus officinalis
GGTGTTCTCTTCGTTCAATATATAGTATTTGTTATTTTACTAGTAACTACTCTTCTAGGCTCATGATACATGCTTGAGTCATGACACAAGGACGTATGGAGTGTTGAAGTAGCGGAACATGGGAAACACCGTGACGCAGCGTAGAAGTGATAATCTCGGAATCCACCAATGGGTGCTCTCTAAATCCACAAAGAACGATCCCTGAATCCACGAAGAACTTTGAATCCACGAAGAAAATATTAAAAGAGAAATTTCATTGATGAAAAAACTTATCTGATTCATGATGTTTGCAATCCTTCTTCTTAAATAGAAAAACAAAGCTTACTCCTACTAAGAACAAAATTCTTAAATGAAAAAAATAATTTAAAACTACCTAAAAGACTCCCTATAATAAAGAGAACCAATCAGTCCTTATTAAAACAAAATTGAATTTTTTTGCTAATCTAAATTGATTCTAACTTTATTAATAAAAATAAATTAAAGGCTGATTATATCTGAAATCCTGCTAAAAACGGGTGTTACAGATGGGATTGTGGGATTCTGTCAAGCTGATTAACTGTCTCGTCGATATAGGCGATTTTCATATATAATATGTTAAAATCCGCCATGCGGATTAGGAGATATGGTTATTTCTCTACGACCAGTTAATAATTCATCCGTATCCGCTTTTGACTCGTGAAGGTCTCACTTTTCTATGAATTTACTCGTTCTGCATCCTACATCAGTCTCCCCTTGTTGAAAGAAGCTCAACCCCGAGCTAATATTTGTTTGAATAGCAGCTTCCTTGATAAGCACTTTTCTTCTCTTGCAACGATCAACATCTGCTTTGTAATTAGCATTGATTTTCTCCATTTGTTGTTTTGCCTCTTCGGCTAGGGCTTTTTCTGAATTAAAATTTTGAATAAATCTTTCACACACAATGTTTATGGGATTGATAGCATGTGAATCTGCAGTTGACTTGAAAAAACTTCCAAAAATATGTTCTATGTTGCTTCTCATATTCTAGTGCTGGAAGTATCATCAAAATCATCTTGAAATTATTCACAACCTTTGCTTCCAAGGAAGAAAATCCCGCCTTATACTCCACACACAATTCTTTCATCTCCTTTGTCTCTAGCCCTTCACTTAGAAAAGGCAATTTTTGCCCATGCCCATTTATCCACCTTGCCCGCCCATCATTTAGCCCGTCCAAAACCCACTCATTTAGTTAAATGGGTCTAATCGGGCAGGTTCATCTCAAACTATACTAAATGGGTACTAAATGGGCGGTGTCTATTCACCCATTTGCCTGCCCGCATTCCCAAAACCAAAACCCGAAGTGTTCATTTGCCAGGCGTCGCCTTCCCAAAACCAAAACCAAAACCAAAACCAAAACCAAAACCCTTCTCATTTTTCTCTCCCTCAATCTCTCTCGGATCTCCTTCTTCATCTCCGCTACCGCCGCCACCGTTGCCACCGCCTGAAACTCAACCCTAATCTCTCTCTCTCGAATCTCCTTCATCTCCGCCGCCACGGCCTGAAACTCATTGAGGTAACCCTAATCTCTCTCTCTACCTTTCATTGGTTTTTACCTTTTATGAAAAAAATCAGAGATCGATTTTGATCTTAAGAGAGGAAGCCAAGGCCATTGCCGAGTTCACCAACACTTGAAATCGCACTAAGGTAAAATCCGCCCATGTGATCTTCAAATAGGTTTTGCTTGCTAAGTGTTAGATGAAATGCTCCTTAGACTT
>NW_017975764.1:0-1733 GCF_001876935.1 Asparagus officinalis
GTTAGGCTGAGTTTTACTCTTAATAAGTCCAACGCGTGTATTGCGGAGGGTATGATATCCAGTTGTAGTACCCTTGGAGGATTTATCTACGTGAGAGGAACTGTGATGGTCGCGGTTGGGGGGAGCTGGGCTAACCCCTAGAAACTCTCATGAGTCGGTTTATTGTGAGCATGACGTTTAACGCTCGCCCGCTTTGCTCAATAGATGAAGACGTATTTTGTGTGTTTTCGTCAATACCTGGTACAATAGACCTAATTCAAAGCCTAGTCCATTATGTTCCTCAGGTGGCGATGAACTCATTAATGAAAGGTTCAAAGCCGAAAGCTATCTCTCCCAAATTCATGATAAGAAAGGTTGCCCAACCTATATTTGTTTTATGATTTATTGATTTATTTATTGTTTTTTGAGTTTTCAGTCAATATTGCCTTGGGGGGGGGCTGTTGGCTATGTTGTTCATGAAAAGGCAATTTTGCCTTTGTGAATAGTCCCACATGGAATAGTGATGGGAATAGTAAGGGGTTTATATTGGAACACCTCTTATTGGGCTTTGAGTAGTGTTTTAGGTTTTGTATTGTGTGGGCTTTACATAACACACACGCGTCGCGCGCGCCGCGCCACGCCGCACATGTACACAATTTTTTGGTTCTCAAAACGTTAGTTTTTTTAGTTTTGACTCGGTCATGAGAACGTGTGTAACGGCTCTGAGAACATGCGCGATATCGGGGTAACGGGTGCACGAGATGTGGAGAACATTCACGTCGATCCTGCAATGGCTACTGCTTCCGACTCCTATAAATAGAGGCTTCCCAGTTCGGAAAAATACACATAAAACAATCTCTTCTCTCCTTTTCTCAAACGAGAGCTTCTCCCTCCTCCTCTCTCAAAATTGTTGGATACTGTTAATTTTCTTTTGGGCAATTTTCTTCATCTGAGCAGAAGCTCTGCCACTCTCGCCCGAGTACAGAGGTCGGCCGAATTCCGGGGTTTTTTACCGCTAGGAGAGAGAGGACCATCTGCGTCAGGGCGATAGGCGAGTCTTCAATATTCTAAGGCAATGTTTACACGACTGCTCTCGATCAGGCCAGAATTTCTGATTCTTTATTTTCGGATTTTTATGCTAATATTTTTCAATTTTGACAGCAATTTTCGCCAGTGAAAATTATGTTTCACGCTTTTAGGTTTTTTTTAACATTGAACATTGGAGTGGGTTTTCCAAGTACTCCAAAACTTCAGGGGTGGATTTTGTAGCATTTCAAAGGTTATGAAGTGTTATCTGACAAATGCCAAAACTTTAAGGGGGATTTTCTGAAATTTATCCTTGCATCCTTTTTAGTTCTTTCAATTTGGGACTACGGCTAGAGATTGAGCAAACCCTGAGAAGCGCGACACAAGAACGAGTCGCAAACATCACAATAAATCATTAATTCTTCCTCATCAACTAACCCAAACTACAACATGTTCCCAATCCACAGCCGCACCATCACAAATAACACTAAATCAAACACGCACAAAGCAGGACTACAACATCCCGAGCAGCAAACACGATCAAGCCGACAATTAATCTACTATAACCATTCAAACACATACAATCTCCCATCTCTCACTGCTTGGCTCCACCCTCATTAGCCTTCTTGAACACCATCGCCTGCGCCGATGCAGCATGGTCGGACCCCACCGCTGCAGCAAAAGCGGCCTTCACCTGCTGGGGAGTGAAGGGGAAGGAGTTGCAGGAG
>NW_017975765.1:0-1730 GCF_001876935.1 Asparagus officinalis
TTTTTTTTATTTTCAAATGTTTGGTGAATGAGAACGAAATATAACGCAATTCTGCAGCAAATGCTTTGATTATTTTGGTCATAAGAGGCCTTGGGATTATGATATAACGCAATTCTGCATAACATTTGCACCATCAGGTATTGCTAACAGTCTGAAAGTTACAGCCAAAGTTACAAACTGAAATTCACAACCAAAGTTGCAAACTGAAATTCACAACCGAACATCAAATGAACAAAAATTAATCTCAATATGAGACCACAACCAAACGTTTATTGACACAACCAAAAAGAGCCTAAAGAAACATAGAACATCAAGTCTCATGAAAAGTTGAAACATGGAAGAACTACTGCATTGAACATTTGTTTGTTGTACATGCACACAATAAAACCGAAGATAAATATTCCTTACATTCAAATTGCTTGCCCAAGCTAGCATAGCTTACAACTCAATATTTACATTCTTTTACAACAAAATTTACATCAGTCGGTAAAATCAGGCAAGGGAAAGAAACAAAAATTCCTTCCCTTCCCTATCAGTCGGTAAAATTGGTGATTTCCAAAATCTGCTAGCTTACTGCACTTCTACCTTCCTTCACCTCGAGGCATCTTCTTTGCTCCGGCTGTTACAATGAACTCACAAAACTGAAACAGCAAAGGCACCTACAATCAACCACATTAACAACGATTACCTTGCACCCATCAATCCCAAACTGAAACAGCCTAATCCCATTTTCCCTCAAGAACTGATTATTTGCCTCCGGGTACACCTCCTCATAGCCGCCACTGCAACCAAAAAGACAAATCAAAACCAAAAATCAGCAAAAACCCTAATCAAAAAAGGATTATACTTCAGGATGCCATCAAGTTGTAACTGATCTTCAATATAATAGAAAAATGTAACACCCCAAAGCAAACACCTACAACTATAACTTCAACTGCACAATTTTGCAAATTGAACCAAGTAACTGCCACTACAAATCCATATGAACAACTGCTGTCTCATACAACTGCCTCTTGCTTGTAATTAGAGTTGCTGTGAATTCCTATCTGTCGCCTTGCATATGGCAACTATGATTGTCAATGCTCATACACAATGGAGCATAAAGAATTATACATTTTTTTTAGGTTGCTTAAAAAACATAACAGAAGGATCATCTCAAACTCAACCCATAATAATACTCGGATAATACATCTTAAACACCGCTACGCACAAAATACCAATTAATCCAAGCATGCTCTCAGGCAACACAAAAGAGAAAAAGAGCAAGAATTTAAGAAACTTACCATCGCGCCTGTGTTCATGTGACTGATATCTGCAGTAACACCAGGGGCATTAACAACATCATAGAGATGAAGAACTGACAGCAAATGATTCATCTTCATCAGCATCGCAAGAGGCTGACCTATTCCTCTAGCAGCACCCAAAATCGCAACTTTGAACCCTGGAGCCCCTCCTTTTGATCGGCAATCCAAGCGCGTCAGTGAAGAACTCTCATCCATCTACAATCAGAAACCCACATTAAAAACTCAATCAAAATCTCAACATTTTGGAACCCATTAGTCAGATCGAGAGAGGGATCGGGAGAGATTACCCGGAGCGTCGGAGGAGGAATCTCGCGGAGGAATTTTGGGGAGAGTTTTGGGGAAGAGAGAGAGCTCGCGGAGGTGGTCCAGATCTGCGGCGAAGTCCGCTCGCGGATCGAGATCGAGATCGAGAGAGAGAGAGAGATC
>NW_017975766.1:0-1730 GCF_001876935.1 Asparagus officinalis
TGATCGTCAGAAGTGTAATGTTAACTTGACGATGTGAAAGATTTATTACTCTTAATCCAATAGATTCCAAGTAACCAACCCCTAGTCTTGATTAAGACTTGGCAGGGGAATAAAAAGAGGTAGACAAGGCACATCACCTAGTGAGGCACTATCCATGAAGTCGGAATAGAGGCACATCACCTGGTAGGCCATTATCTGGTAAGTTTGACTATCAGAGGTAACTGTTAACGTGATAGTTTTGTGGACCCGCCATCCTACTTGAAAAGGATTGGTGGGGGAATTTGGAGGAAAAGGACTATCAGAGGTGACGGTTAACATGATAGTTTTGGTGGACCCGCCATCCTACTTGAAGAGGATTGGTGGGGGAATTTGGAGAAACTAGACTATCAGAGGTAACTGTTAACGTGATAGTTTTGATAGATTTTGTCGTTGACAGAGGTATTCTGTTGAACATGACAACTCAGAAAATTTGTTACTCATAATTCAATGAACTACAAATAAACCAACCCCCAGTCTTGAGCAAGTGCAGAGGGAAAAAGGGTAGACATGGCACACCGCCTAACGGGTCACTGTCTAACGAGTTTGACTATCAGAGGTGATTGTTAACGTGATAGTTTTGGTGGATTTCATGGTTGACAGAGGTGTTCTATTGAACATGACAACTCAGAAAATTTATTGCTCATAATCGAATGAACTACAAATAAACCAACCCCCAGTCTTGAACAAGTGCAAGGGGAGAAAAGGGTAGACATGACACATCGCCTAGTGGGCCACTACCTAACGAGTTTGACTATCAGAGGTAACTGTTAACGTGATAGTTGTTGGACCTGCCATCCTATTTGAAGAGGATTGGCAGGAGAATTTGGAAGGAATAGACTATCAGAGGTAATCATTAACGTGATAGTTTTTTTGTAGACCCGCCATCCTACTTGAAGAGGATTGGTGGGGGAATTTGGAGGAAAAAGACTATCAGAGGTGATGGTTAACGTGATAGTTTGTTGGCCATGGCATTGAGGTGGGCTTCCAATTCTTCCATTTTGGCAGACTGGAGATTCTGTTCGTTCTTCGTCTCTCTTCCTTCATCAGAGGAAGATTCTAGGTTGTGGGCTTCTTGGTCAGAAGCCGTGTCATCAACCACTTTTCCCTTCCCTTTGCTTGTGTGGGGTCGGGACGAAGACGTCTTTCCTCTCCGGGAGAGTTCTTGCCTAGGTGGTGAATCTGTCTTCTGAGATTTGGCCTTGTCTGTGACAATTTGAGTCAACAGGGCCATGAGTTCATTGATGGCCTCTTGCTGAGATTTGAGCATGGCCTCCTGCTCATCAAGTCTCTTCGCGAGATCTTCATGGCTTTCTGTCATATAGGCGGAGCTTTCACGTTCAACAAAGGAACTTGACGATTGAGACTCCGCGATGGCTGAGTGTTCATCATCGGAATTGGTTCCTCTGGCTAACCTCCGATAATTGACAGGGAGAATGGTTCCTGTTCGCGTCCGAGTGCGTTGGTAGACTCCTTCAAACTCGTTAGCGATTTCTCTGACGGTCGGCGAACGACTTGTCTCAGAGTCGTCGGAACTAGGACCTGAGGCTTTCCCTCTGCTGATCACATTGATAGTGACCTCGGGATATTCGGTCTCTGGAGACTCCTTCCTGTAAGAACGTCGACGTTGGTTGGGCAAAGCAACGTTCGTAAATTGGTCGAACACCAATAGTTTGGCCGCATATGAGCAGCAT
>NW_017975767.1:0-1727 GCF_001876935.1 Asparagus officinalis
GCGAGACACAACTCCTGGCTGAGTTGTATTGCCTTCGTACGTCCTCGGGTATTTTGGCTCTAACACTCTCGTCCGATCTCGAAATGAGATGATTCAAGATGCGTTAGAAAGCTCACAAAGAGATTTACAACTTTCAATAGCCAAGCCACTCATGGTGTGGGCTTACAATGTCCGAGCCACTCATTGTGTGGGCGAGACACAACTCCTGGCTGAGTTGTTTTGCCTTCGTACGTCCTCAGGTATTTTGGCTCCAACTCTTTCGTCCGATATCGGAATGAGATGATTCAAGATGCGTTAGAAAGCTCACAAAGAGACTTACAACTTTCAATGTGTGTGGGCGAGACACAACTCCTGGCTGAGTTGTTTTGCCTTCGTACGTCCTCGGGTATTTTGGCTCTAACTCTCTCGTCCGATCTCGGAATGAGATGATTAAAGATGCGTTAGAAAGCTGATGAAGAGACTTACAACTTTAAATGGCTGAACCACTCATGGTGTGGGCTTACAATTGCCGAGCCACTCATTGTGTGGGCGAGACACAACTCCTGGCTGAGTTGTTTTGCCTTCGTACGTCCTCGGGTATTTTGGCTCCAACTCTCTCGTCCGATATCGGAATGAGATGATTCAAGATGCGTTAGAAAGCTCACAAAGAGACTTACAACTTTCAATGGCCAAGCCACTCATGGTGTGGGCTTACAATGGCCGAGCCACTTATTGTGTGGGCGAGACACAACTCCTGGCTGAGTTGTTTTGCCTTCGTACGTCCTCGGGTATTTTGGCTCTAACTCTCTCGTCCGATCTCGGAATGAGATGATTCAAGATGCGTTAGAAAGCTGACGAAGAGACTTACAACTTTCAATGGCCGAGCCACTCATGGTGTGGGCTTACAATGGCCGAGCCACTCATTGTGTGGGTGAGACACAACTCCTGGCTGAGTTGTTTTGCCTTCGTACGTCCTCGGGTATTTTGGCTCTAACTCTCTCGTCCGATCTCGGAATGAGATGATTCAAGATGCGTTAGAAAGCTGACGAAGAGACTTACAACTTTCAATGGCCAAGCCACTCATGGTGTAGGCTTACAATGGTGGAGCCACTCATTGTGTGGGCGAGACACAACTCCTGGCTGAGTTGTTTTGCCTTCGTACGTCCTCGGGTATTTTGGCTCTAACTCTCTCGTCCGATCTCGGAATGAGATGATTCAAGATGCGTTAGAAAGCTGACGAAGAGACTTACAACTTTCAATGGCCAAGCCACTCATGGTGTAGGCTTACAATGGTGGAGCCACTCATTGTGTGGGCGAGACACAACTCCTGGCTGAGTTGTTTTGCCTTCGTACGTCCTCGGGTATTTAGGCTCTAACTCTCTCGTCCGATCTCGGAATGAGATGATTCAAGATGCGTTAGAAAGCTCACAAAGAGACTTACATTTTTCAATGGCCGAGCCACTCATGGTGTGTGCTTACAATGGCCGAGCCACTCATGGTGTGTGCTTACAATGGCCGAGCCACTCATTGTGTGGGCGAGACACAACTCCTGGCTGAGTTGTTTTGCCTTCGTACGTCCTCGGGTATTTTGGCTCCAACTCTCTCGTCCGATATCGGAATGAGATGATTCAAGATGCGTTAGAAAGCTGACGAAGAGATATACAACTTTCAATGGCCGGCCCACTCATGGTGTGGGCTTACAATGGCCGAGCCACTCATTGTGTGGGCGAGACACAACTCCTGGCTGA
>NW_017975768.1:0-1724 GCF_001876935.1 Asparagus officinalis
GCGAATTCCGACGGTTACAAGAGTTGAAGACTGTCGGTACTTCAACGTACATAGCCATCCGGATGGAATCTCGTCTATAAGCATGGCGCGACACTCGGGCTTCGGCTGGACTTGAGATTCAAACGCAACAAAGTCGGGTGGATCAAATGGAGGCCTTGGCTATCTTGGGGATGGCGAAGGGTGACTTGGAGCGTTCACGAGTTGTGATATCCGGAAAATTGGAGCTCTCGAAACAGAAGTTAGCCAAGATCAAACAAGAGGCTGCGAAAACATTATCCCTCACCGAGGAATCCTTCAAGGTTGCATTGCAGTGTGAGCTTGAGCGAACTTATACAGAGGAATTGACTAAACTTGAACAGCAAGCCTGTAGTCACAAACTTCATGTAGATTGATTGTAACTCTTGTACCTGCAAACTCAATTTTATTAATAGAAAATATGTCTTTTTTTCATTCATTATGTCTCATTTATTATGATGTCTTACTCCGTATGGAATAATCAACCATAATACTTGTGGGATTTTTGGCAAACCCCCAGCCCTCAACGGGTTTGATGAGCCTTTACCGACTACCGTTTGAGTCGGGCTAGCATGTGAATTATTAAAACCCGTTTCACATGTAACGTTGCGCTAAGAGAATTAATTCACTTAGACTTGGTGCTATGATTTTGAATACATAGACTTCGTTTTTCTCATGGGAGTAGACTAAACGGCAACGCGTATTAGGCGTTGACTTACCCCTCCTTAGGCTTTGGGGTAAATTCCTCAGGCTTAGACCCTGGTGTCTTTTTCAATCGGTGAAAGACTAAACCGGCGACGTGTGTTAGACGTAGACTTAAGATTTTTGGCAAACCCCCAGCCTTCAACGGATTTGATGTGCCTTTACCAATTACCGTTTGAATTGGGCTAGCATGTGAATTATTAAAACCCGTTTCACATGTAACGTTGCGCTAAGAGAATTAATTCACTTAGACTTGGTGCTATGACTTTGAATACATAGACTTCGCCATTTCTTACGGGAATATGGCACCCGGCAACGCTTGTTAGACGCTGACTCATCCCTACTTAGGATTCGGGATAAAAGTCCCCAGACTTATATTCTGGTATCTTTTTCATTCGGTGAAAGACTAAACCGGCAACGCGTGTTAGGCTTAGGCTTATCTCTATTTAGGAATCGAGATAAAATTCCCCGGGCATAAAGTGCGTGGATTTGAGAATTACGTCTTTTCTCAGGGTAAAGACAAACCCGAAAACGAAAGAGGAAGAATTTTATATTCTATCTTTCAACACTGAAGAGGAAGAATTTTATATTCTATCTTCAGTCGAAAAGGAAACTCGAGGTGAGATCTCCACCCCCAGAATCCGGAAAGATGAAACTAAGAGTGGGATCTCCACTCCGAGAATCGGAAAGATTCAAACGACCCTAACTTTTATAGGATTGGTTGTTTGATCTAAGAAAAGAGTTCCTCATTTATTGAGGGGAAATTCCAATTTCGACCCTAACTTTTATAGGTTTGGCTGAAAAGGAAAGGATGGAAGTCTTTCGTTTATCGAAAGAGATGACTCGATCTTAGTCCTAACTATCTGCAAGTTTGACTAAGTGAGGTTGGAGACAATCCTAACTTTTATAGGTTTGATTGCTCGAATTGAAAATGAACATCTCGTTCATGGAAGGAATCGAGAGGAGAATTTGGCTTTGGCCCTAACTTTTATAGGTTTGACCTGAAA
>NW_017975769.1:0-1723 GCF_001876935.1 Asparagus officinalis
AGGAACTTCCCGTTACATAAATCGTCCACCCCCAGCTTCCTCTGCGAAACTGGTTCGGATATTATTCTCGGTTACCTGACCGGGTTATCCTTAAGAATATTAGCGTAATATCCTCCAGGAACTTGCCATCAACAGTGGGAAACAGTTTAGATTCATATATCTATTGGAGTATGTAGGGAGCAGTTTAACCTCATGCATCTGTTGGAGGATTGAGAAGCAGTTTATACTCGTATACTTGTCGGAGTGTTAAGAACCAGTTTATACTCTTATACTTGTCGGAGTATTGAGAAGCAGTTTATACTCGTATACTCTTCGGAGTCTGACTACCCAGTTTATACTCTTATACTTGTCGGAGTATTGAGAAGCAGTTTATACTCGTATACTCTTCGGAGTCTGACTACCGTTTGGCTTACCCTAGCGTTATGACGCCGGCCTCAACCAAGGTCTGGATGCTATTCTTTAAAGTAAAGCAATCCTTGGTGGGATGAAGGATGCTCCTGTGGTACGCGCAGTACTTTGGATCCGTAGTATTTTCAGCTTCCTCCTGATTCGTGATGGGCGGGAGCTTGATTTTGTTGTTTTCGAGAAGAGACTCGAAGATGGCGGGAACGTCTTCGTCCTTGAACGAGTACTCTTTCTGGGCCTTTTGATCTGAAGTCTTCTGCTGTCTTCGGGACTGCTACTTCGTCCTTGAACGAGTACTCTTTCTGGGCCTTTTGATCTGAAGTCTTCTGCTGTCTTCGGGACTGCTATTTTGACGTTTGATCAACAGCCGCTGGAGGTGCCTTGACCCTATCACGAGAGGCGAAGTTCGAGTTCGGAGAATTAGCCATCAGTTGGCTCCTCTCGGCCTTCTTCCTTTTGAGGAATCGTTCGGCTTGCTCTCCTCGGGCCTTCAAATCCTTCCATGTCTTGAGCGGCTCTACTCCCATAACATCCAAGATGTTAATGGACAAATTGTTATGACAAGTCTGCAAGATGAATTCCTCCGCGATGGGATCCTTGCAGTTCATCGCCTGATTGCGAAAGCGTTTGGCGAAGGTATCCACCGACTCTCCGTCTTTTTGTTTCTCATCGAAGAGTGCCCTGATCGACACTTCGGCGTCATCATCGAAGAAATGAGCGAGGAACATGCTCTCCAGGTCCTCCCAGCTGTTGATGCTTCCGGGCTTGAGGCGGCGGTACCAATCGAAGGCGGGCCCGCGAAGGGGGCCAACAAATGACCGGACCATCAGAGGCTCCTTGCCAGATATCACTCCCAAATGGGACTTGAAATAGATCAGGTGCTGAGTGGGGGAACCCTTCCCGTCGAACGGCGTGAAGTTGATCAGGTTGAACTTCACCGGATACGGGATCGAATCCCATTCTTTCGGGTAAGGACATGGAATGCCAGTCTTCTTTACCTCTTGAGCAGACATTAAAGCATTAATTTTGCCCTCGAGATCCTTCATCTTTTCGTCCTCACCTATATCCTGTTTTGGAGAATTTTCGAGAGGAATAATACGGCCACCCCCAGTGTTATCATCATTGGTGGGTCCACCCCCAGCGTCGTTATATTTAGTGGGGCCACCCCCAGTATTTTTGGGTGGTGCGTCGGCCATGATGATTTCGTCCACTTCCGGATCGCTATCAACTGCGGCGTTCTGGGTGCGATGACTGGATTCAACTAGCTGATTTGACAAAGCTCGGATCTGTTGGTCGTGCATTTGTCTCATCTCCTGCA
>NW_017975770.1:0-1723 GCF_001876935.1 Asparagus officinalis
GCCTCCGTTCCCGCCACTTTCCCTCTAGGATTCCGGCGTCTCCGCTCCCCCAAAGCCATCTCTCTCCTCCCCATCCCCGCCAAAACTCGCCAACGTTTCAGGTGCTCTCATAAGTTAACAAATTTCTGACTCTCTTGTTAGTTTGTTTTATTATAAATTTATAATTCTATTTCGTATAAAGAATCTTAAACGATGTTATCTCCGGAGAAGGATTGGATTTGGGCCGGAGATGTTATCAATAGATGGGAGGTAGGTCTCACTAGCAAATCTATCAACTCATTGAATGGTTGTAAAAAAAAAAATGATGCCCTACAAATCTATGTTTAAAAGATGAATATTACGCTGCACAGTTGGAATTTCCCGCATTTCAATGACCATGTCCATGTGATCTGCTGTCTGTAGCGGGAATGAGGATGTCACGGTGGACGTTTGAGTATGCACCGAGACATAGAAGGGATGCTTGTATTTGTAGGAGGTTAGAGGTTGCTCTTATTGCAGATAGAATGAGAGGAAACCTCGAGATAATCGCGATACGTGCAATGGAGGTCACTAAATGCGCCAGTTAGCGGAAGTTGTAAGTTTATAGTTACCGAAGCAATGAAGACTAGAGGCGGGTCCAACTGAACTTGGATGGGTGCAAATAAGAAGGATATGATGATTATTATAAATTTTTAATCCCCTTGGGTTGTTATCTACCTAGGATTGTCAAACATGCCCTTAATTTAAGGGCGGAGACAGCCCTTTATGGAACTAAATGGAAGAATATGATTCTTGTAGGAGACCCCGAAAATTCGGGTTAAAGGCTTTGTTGTTATCCTATGTCATGATGTCTGTCACATCCCATTCTAGTTTTTAAGAGGCTAGGATCTGAGGAGACCTCTTACTCTATGATAGTGTATAGTGGGCATGTTTATCTCTCAGTCAAACTTCTGTCCATTTCATGTTGAGTGTTCATAGAAATGCACTTTACTTTTTGGTGTTCTTATTTTTTCCTTGCCTATCCTTTTCTTATAAGGTTCTTTGACCTGGATTAGTACCTGATCTCCTTTACTTAGTATTTTCGAGACTATTCTTCATATTTTCTTTGAGTTATATCCCTTACCCCAAAAAAATCTTATAGGAAACCTGCTTTGCGTTACCAAATCTAAGAAAAATTTAGTATGTTTCAAAATTACATGCTTGAGGCAGGTATCTTTCCCTTCTGACCCACACTCACACACACACACACACACACACACACAAAAGACATAGGAAGCAAATCCTTTAACCAACTTTTCAGATGAGGAAACAAACAACAGCAGCAGCAGGCAATAATAAATAAAGGTAATCAGAAGTCAATTTCCAATCTTTTGCCTGATAGATGTTGTTAGTTAAGTATTGATATCAGTGCCATGTAACTGTCAAGATCTGCATCCTTTCATTTCCTGCCATTTGATTTTTCATGTTGTTGAGATCTTGATGTGCTTTTACAGACTTTGGAATGACCTAGGAGCGTTCCAAGTGCAGCGTGGGCTGAAAGTATCTGCTTCAGGTGCAAATCCTCCCCCAAATCCTAATACTGACCGAGGAAAAGTTGGTAGCAGCAGCTCCAGCGCTGCCAATGGTCCACCACTTGCGACCATCTTGGCTGGAGTTGTTGTCTTCCTTCTTTTCTGTTGGGCTGTAGGATCTATCATTATGTGGATTGTTGGTTTGATCGTCAATGTACCCTCATCTTCGAAAT
>NW_017975771.1:0-1723 GCF_001876935.1 Asparagus officinalis
AGTATACAATTTCTGTTTATAAAAAAATAGCATGGTGGTCGATTAATTCCAATTATAAAATCACAATAGTTGTATATGAAACATCTATATTATTAAAATAATTGTGTGGTTTAAAAAATAAATCTTTAAAATATAATAATTTGTTTTCTATCTTCTAGAATGCAAATTATATCTTGGTTTCTCCACTCATGAGTTTAAATACAAATGTTATATAATTCAATCATCCCTATGGTGGTCATCAAAAATCATGCCTTTAATTTGCGTGATAATAGTTTTGGGGTCAATTTTCATCTCGCCTATAGCATTATTGATATCATTAATGTTGTTTCCAGTTGGTCCCGCTGAAATGTAGCTACTTTTGGCTTCTTTAGCATCAACACAACTATGTAGGAGCATAGATGAAACTAATGATAAAAGAAGTGCAAAGAAAATTTGGTTTGAAGGTGTCATCTTTTGGTAGTGTGTTTAGAGTAGATTGAATTATTTATGTTTGAACTTAGCTCATTTTATAGGCATCATAAAGAACATTAAGGGTCCTTATATTCAATTAATGCATCGAATTGAATAATACAATATTTATTAATTTTTTAAACTAGTAATCCTACATATACAATAAAATACACTATTAAATATTTTAAAGTTATGTTAATGTTATATTCACCGTAGCCTAATTTTGCATCCGATCCGTCACCCATTAATTATATCAAAAAACCTTCTTTCTGATATAACCTAAATATTAATTGTTGGCATTATTACATTAAAATGATTGTCTACATTAAAAAAATGCATTATAACTAAACATTTAAGAAGAATTTGTTATCTTCTTGTTCTCCCCCTATCAAAATGCCTCATGGAATATATACAATAAAGATCAAGGCAAATATATATGAGAAAGCATAGATAAAAAATATGAACACCAGTCACATACAAAAAATACAATAAGGACACATAATGATATATCAATATGAAAAAGGTGTCTCATTACTCAAAAAAATAAAAATATAAATAGATTTATGAAATCAAAAGAGAGAGGAACATGAGAATCATGCAAAAAGTTATCAAATGAAAACAAATCAACCAAATGAAATCATAAATCAAAATTTAAGCCCAAAATATGATGTTTGATCAATAAAGAAAATTTTCTTTGAAGAACTTTGATCAAACCACTCATAGAATACATTATAAAGCATATTTGAAATTTTAATCATCTATTTGTGCTATATATTGAATTCAAAAGAACAAATCAAAACAAAATTTTTATAGTTCAAAAATAAGATTATAAAATGTACAAGAATCATGAACTAAGGTGAAAAAAATTATTTTTAAAAGTATAAAACCGAATCATCATTGATTTTCACAAATGAGAGAAACAACTATATCAAGCTATTGAGCTTGTTTTAACCCATATAAATAATTTTAGCATCCGGTAAACAATGTTTTGGACTAAATATCCAATAAATCCGGGGGGTTATATAAACACAAATCTCTTATAATAGCGAAACTAATAATCATGAAAACAAAGGAATTGATCAACGAAAAATTGTTTTCATACTAAAAGTTTTTAAAGCACGTTTTTAAAAACCAAGAAAAGTAAAAATAAATTCTCACTAAAATTCTTGATTTGAAAATCATTTTGGCACCTAAACATTCTTGCTGCCGGATTATTTAGGGACATGACCCCTATCAATAAAGTTTAAAGCCCTAGGGTTATGAACCCTCTTAG
>NW_017975772.1:0-447 GCF_001876935.1 Asparagus officinalis
TCTTGCTTGCGTGGGTCTTTGGCCTGTGACGGGGACGTTGATATCCGTGGACCACCAGGCAATCAGATCCGCTCCGAGAAAATCAGGCAGAGCTTCGTCTATCCGCGGGAGGATATAGAAACAGAAATTCGTTGATCCGCGTGAGATCTAGAAGTTTAAAGCGTATACCTCGGCTAAGCGAGGTATTAGCTCTTCTTAGTATTAACGCTAAAGGCTAATACTAAGGATCGGGTGATGAAGGCGCTGATGTAGACCTCTCCTCTTCTTGTTGAAGCGCACGGCCACTCTCCACTGCAGCAGGGCTTCGCCAAGGCTCTCCAAAATTCCTCCTCCCAAAACAAAGAGGTAAGGGGGGTATTTATAGGTGTTAGGGGACCTCTAGGGGGCTTGGACACCCCTAGGGTGTCTCAAGAAATCCGAGACACCCCTAGGGGTGTCTCGGATTTT
>NW_017975772.1:471-3128 GCF_001876935.1 Asparagus officinalis
TTTCAATATCTGTAGCCTACAGTAGCGTCTAACTCTCTTTAAGCACAACTCACAATGCGGAACGTGAATTTCACACATCGCATTTTCTTAGCTCGACTCAACACGGTAGTCGGTTAAAGGCCTCATAAATCCGCTGGAATGGCTGCAGGATTTGCCCAAAATTCTTTAACTGCGAGTTCATTGACGCATAAACTGTCCCCTAGTTGGTATCTCGTGGACTTTGAGCAAGCCAACCAATTCGGAACAAAATCCACCACAATGGCAGATGAATCAGCTTTTTAACATGTTGGTCTGATGTCCCCGACACCTGGACTCGCTATTGCTCCACATTACCTTAAGAGCTTACATGTGTATATAACTTCCAGCAATAACGTTACGGGTATAACTGTGGTTAATGGCGACGTAAACCCTAGCGGCAACGCCGCCGCGAACCCTAGCCAACGCCAGTCAACTTGCGTTGCTTTACCAACCTAAAGTCAATGTTCGACGATTCAAATCCTAAGCGGTCAACGCTCGGTCCAATCGCGTCATAACCTAAGGTAAACGCCAAGTATACGCGCGACAAAGTCAACGTTTCGGACGATTTCAAACCCATAAGGGGTCAACGCGGTCAACGCGTACCCATTTTCAACGCCAAGCGAACGCGTTTGCGACAAAGTCAACGTTCGACAATCTACCCGTAGGTGGACGCCGAGTCAACTGCGCTAACCCCTAGGTCAACGCCGGATCAACGCGTCGGCGGCAAAAAGCCAAACACCGGGAATCCGAAACCCTAAGCCAGCACAATGTGGCCGAGGTAGTTCAAAGTCACTCAATGACACGAGCCAATACTTATTCATTCCATGCTGCAGTGACTCTGAGATCTCCGACGACGTGCCAGCACGATAAACGCAGCGTCCCGGTAAGAACCTCGGGCTATTTCGGTCAACGAGCATCGGATAGATCGAAATCGTAAAGAGTCAAGAGTGAAAGCTAAACTTACGCCGACTTGCTGGCCAGATCAATCACATCCAAAGTATTTACAGCCTCTTCTATAATAAGAAACGAGTCAGGACACTTTGGAGGGTGGTATCTGTATGGGCCATCAAAAACATTACCTATTAGGTTTCTCACGGAACTGGTTCATTGTTAACGATCGACGATTGACGTCATTACCGGCTCACAAAAGTTCAAATGACTTCGGTTTAAGCGCCTGAACGCGAACCGTACGGACTACGTTGAGCCGACAGATCTGACAACGGTGCGGATCGGTTTGTGACCGAAACCCGCGATAATCACCGCAATTGCGATCCAAACAACCCGCCGATTCGCCGCGATCACCCCACTGATAATCCAACCATCGGGGCTACAGAAGCTCAGTCGCCAAGATTCCAATGCATCCACGAAATCACTCAAATCCGAGTTGGCGGACCGGCGAATCAACGGCCAAACAACCCGGAAGGCCTTCGACCAGATTGAAGACCACCGCGGGCATCGCCCGGCGCCAGGACGAACACCCGAAGGGTGTCTTTGCGAAGCCAGACACCCCAGGCTGTCTCGGCCAGGCCGGAACCCCAAGGGGTGTTCGGCTGGCAGCGATGACACCCCAAGGGGCTGTCTCTGGCCATGGGTCCGAGACACCCCAGGGGTGTCTCGGCCTTCGGCTCGAGAACCCGCATGGGGGTGTCATCGCCATGGCCGAGACACCTCCCCCCCTAGGGGTGTCTCGGCCACCCTATGGTCCCCCCCCTTTTCCTATAAATAGGAGCCTAGGCCTTCATTTGAAGGGGCGGATTTCTTTGGAGTGCCTTGGCGAAGCCCTGCTGCAGTGAAGAGTGGTCGTGCGCTTCAACGAGGAGAGGAGAGGTCTTGATCAGAGCCTTCATCACCCGTCCGAGCCTTAGTATTAGCCTTTAGCGTTAATACTAAGAAGAGCTATTACCTCGCTTTAGCCGAGGTATACGCTTATAGCTTCTAGATCTCACGCGGATCGACGAAGTTCTGCTTCTATATCCCTTCGCGGATAGACGAAGCTCTGCCCGATTTTCTCGGACCAGATCTGAGTGCCCCGGTGGTCCACGGATATCAACGTCCCCGTCACAGGCCAAAGACCCACGCAAGCAAGAGATGACAAACAGATCTTGCGTTTGTTTGAAAGGAGTTGTATTTCTTTTGTTTTCATTGTGTACCGGTCTTATAAAAAGGCTATCCTTTTGTTTTATTGTAACGATCAAAGTTGTAATGAATGCAGCAATGAATACAACAACTTTTTCCACAAACACTCAGATCACGCCACTGTGCCATCCTATGCTCCAACTGAGAGGACACGAAAGAAGAAGCCCCGGTAACCTCCAACTCCTTCAACTCTCGTATCTCTGACTCCAGGGCAGCGAAATCAGCAGTGAAGGAATCGGCCAATTCCGGGTATCCTTCTTCCCTCATCATCATCATGTGGCGAGAAAAGGAACGCCTGAACTGATCGAAGCCGCATCCTCTATGAAGAAGTTTCTCGATCAGGCCGTTATAAAAGGCAGTGAAGAAGCCGAGGTCCGTACGAAAAGCCTCTCTGTCAGGATCAGTATCGACCATAAGGACGCGGACACGCTCGTATTGTAGGCATTGAAAATTGCCTATAGTTCTCCACAACCGGTTCAGTGTTAACGAGCGACGATGAACGT
>NW_017975773.1:0-1722 GCF_001876935.1 Asparagus officinalis
AAAAAAAAACCCAAAAAAAAACTTAAAACTTTTTTGTAGAAAATTTCTACGTGAAATATATGGAGTTGGATTAGAGTTTGGACTTTGAAACCGAGTTTCAATAGCAATTTTAGACAACTAATAACTCCTCAAATTCAAATGTAAGTTCTACTTCTAAACCAATGACACATTAAATTAAAGTCCAAATCCTATTCCTAGTCCAATAACACCTTAAATATAAATTCTAATTCTAATTCTAAATGAATAACACCCTAAATTGAAATTCAAGAAAAGTCCTAGTCCAAAGTCAACAATACACTATAACTCCCTAAGCTATTTTTTTATGGTGAAGGGATCTCAAATAACAATCTCAATGGTCTGCTAATGTGTGAACAATCATGACTCCTATGTGATGTAAATAACAATATATTATTTATACATTACACCCATTAATTACAGCAAGAATAATCTCGACTACACAATATGGGAAACAATCATCATTGTGTTTGTGGCATTCACTACTACATCACAACAGAAGAAAGCATGTAGATACGCAGAATAAAAAAGAGCATGAAAAGAAGAAAAGTTTCTGCAGGGGAAAATTCGTCCTCACGGTCAAGCGGAATGGATGTAAAGAGAGAATTGTAATGAAAGATTATACGTAATTAATGGGGGAGGTGAAATTAACAGTGTTTCCAGGTGGTCAATAAAATTATATAGAACAATCCAGATCAAGGGACAAAATAATAATAATTGATATCACATAAACAACTTTGGGAAGAGCAGCTACCGAACAAACAAAGTCAATTAGATAGTTTCTCCATAAATATATAGAACATAACATTAATTTTGACAGTGCACTGAGTAATTAAACAAAGTATCCAAGTGCTCCATCATTAAATTATATACAAACAATCAGATCTGAAGTGAAAATCAAAACTGCCACTAATATTCTATATATATATATATATATACACACACATGACAAGTCAATTGTGTTATACACTAATTCACCGTCTTTAATATAAAGGTCTGTTTCGATGGAGGGTAGAGAGGGGGAAGGGAAGAGAAATTTCATTTTAACATTGTTTGGAAGTTTAATTTAGGAGAGTAGATGAGGGGAATGGAGGGAAAATATGGCCCAAATTCTTACACCCCAAATTGGGGTGTAATGGAGGGGAATGGAAGGAATGAGAAATTTTCTCCTTCCTCCCCTTCCCTAAGTAAACTCCCAAACAACCATAAATGGAAATGACACGACCTTAGCTCGTGTCTCGCTCGAATACACATTTCAAACCCTTTGATAAATATGATCTACATACGTTGATGACGTTATGACGAACTGAAGGTAATTTCTGTGTGAATCCCCACCATCTTGACTATCACGTACACGGCACACACGTATACATACATATAGGGAAAATTTGCAAAATAGACCATTTTTATGAAATATATAGCTAAATAGACCACTTTGAAAAATAATTAGCAAAATAGACCTCTTTTGAAAAAAAGAGGTCGATTTTAAAAAATAATGCTCAGAAAACATACGGGACTACTAGTCCCGTATGTTTAGAGCCAACTAATCACGGAATAGTGACTTAGAAAACATACGAGACTAGTAGTCCCGTATATTTTCTGAGTAGAAAATTTTACTAATCCGTGATTAAAACATATGGGACTACTAGTCCCGTATGTTTTCTGAGCTGTTTTGCAAAATAGACCTCTTTTTGGCCTGTTGGCCAA
>NW_017975774.1:0-1721 GCF_001876935.1 Asparagus officinalis
ATCTTTTCCTTTTTCCACCAAACCTATAAAAGTTAGGGTCGAAATTGGGCTTTCTCCTCAATAAATGAGAGACTTTTTTTTGATCGAATGACCAATCCTATAAAAGTTAGGGTCGTTTGAATCTTTCCGATTCTCGGAGTGGAGATCCCACTCTTAGTTTCTTCATTTCGGATTCTGGGGGTGGAGATCCCACCTTGAGTTTCCTTTCCAATTGGAGATAGAATATAAAATTCTTCCTCTTCAGCTTTGGGAGATAGTTAGTTCTTAACCGTAAAAAGAACGAAAGCCCACATATTCGACATTGTGGCAGGTCGTTATTCATAACGCCAAAATCCATGCTTCACACGCGCGGTGAATTTTATCTCGAACCCTAAGTAGGGATAAGTCAACGCCTAACTCGCGTTGCCGGTTTAGTCTTTCACCGATTGAAGAAGACACCAGAATTCCAATCTGGGGACTTTTATCCCGAAGCCTAAGTAGGGATAGGTCAGCGTCTAACACACGTTGCCGGGTAGCCTATTCCCGTAACAATGGCGAAGTCTACGTATTCAATATCGTAGCATCAAGTCTAAGGGAGTTCATTCCTTTAGCACAACGTCACGTGCGGAACGGACTTAAACAATCCGTATGCAAGCCCGATTCAAACGGTAATCGGTAAAGGTACGCCAAATCCGTTGAAGGCTGGGGGTTTGCCAAAAACCTTAAAGTCTACGTCTGATACATGTCGCTGTTTAGCCTTTTCACAGGAGAAAGACGAAGTCTACGTATTCAATATCGTAGCACTAAAAGAGTTAACTCTTTTAGCATAACGTTACATGCGGAACGGACTTAAACAATCCGCATGCTAGCCCGACTCAAACGGTAGTCGGTAAAGGCTTATCAAATCCGTTGATGGCTGAGAATTTGCTAAAAAATCTATAAATGCGAGTCATTGACGTATCAGCTTCATTAGTTGGTCTCATGACTTAAACATCCAACAAACTTCAGGATAAGATCCACATGTGCAGATGAATCAGCTTTAATAGTTGGTCCTGCAGCCCAACATTCAGGACCGTCATGCTCCAATGCCTTAAGAGCTTAAACTGTGTATACTCCAACAAACGTCAAGCGATCCGAAACCCTAGGGTCAATCCAGCAAACGTACGAGTATAAACTGTGTTAACGCCGGTCAACACGTTATAGTAAAGATCGATGCCGGTCAATGCATCAGCAATTTCGCCAAAATAAGGCAAAAGATGACTCCAAGGATTTCAGTTACAATCAGATATGAATTCCCGACGGAGAGGATCAGTTCAAAGTCAACTCAAGGGCACGAGCTAAGTTCAGAAAGTTACACACCAATCTCAGTTCAAGATTTCGACAGCGGTCAGACGATAAACGCAGCGCCGGAAGAACTTTACCTATTCGACGAAACAATGAATAGATTGAAGACTGAAGAAGTTAAGAATTGAGATAGTTCAAGGTCACTCTACGAAATTGAGGAGATGGCCTATCTTATCCCAAGCATTCCAGACTCCTCTATAAAAGAATGAGTTTGAAATACTTTGGAGGGGGTATCTGTAGGCGTCTAAAAATGCCTATGGGTGTCCGCACATAGCTCAAGACAAAGAGAAAGCGATGAACATTATTATCCAAAGCAAAGAGGATTATCTGACATCGACAAGCGCATGAAGCGAATCGGCAAACTGTTGATAATACGACAACGAACCACCACAATGGCA
>NW_017975775.1:0-1721 GCF_001876935.1 Asparagus officinalis
TTGGTCGGCGAGCAGCGAGGACCAGATCTCCTTCCTTGAAGCTTCTCTGTCGAACTCTTTTGTTAAAAGACCTAGACATCCTGGCCTGATAAAACTCAATTTGCTGTTGAGCTTCCAAGCGCTTTTCATCGAGCCTCTCAAGTTCTTCGAGACACTTCTGATGTTGTTCTTCTGTCGTCATCTCTGTTGCGAGGGCGATCCGAAGAGATGGAATCTGAATTTCCAGCGGTAGCACAGCTTCACATCTGTATACCAACGAATACGGGGTAGCGCCTGTAGGCGTGCGTATGGTGGTGCGATAAGCCCAAAGTGTTTCATCGAGTTTATCGTCCCAATCTCGTTTATTGGTCTTCACGAGCTTCGACAGGATCTTAATGATCGTCTTGTTAAACGCCTCCGCTAATCCATTTGCGGCGGGATAATAAGGCGTTGATGAAACATCTTCAATTTTAAACTTGTCACAAAACCTGATGAAGGCGTTGCTTATGAACTGTGGACCGTTGTCATGAATGATCCGTCTTGGCACGCCGTGTCGGTATATGACATGGTGCTTGATGAAATTGATGACGTTGTTCGTCTTTACTTCTTTAAGTGGAATCGCTTCAGCCCACTTTGAGAAGTAATCCGTAATGGCAAGGATGAATCGATCACCTTTGACTGAAGGGGGAAAAAATAGGACCGACAATGTCCATACCCCATGTCTCGAAATGAATCGATCGCCTTTGACTGAGGGGGGAAAAAATAGGACCAACAATGTCCATGCCCCATACTTCGAACGGCCATGATGTGGTCGATGTGTGCAACTGCTCTGGCGGTTGATGCATATAATTCGCATGTATCTGACAAGCGTGACACTCCCGAGCGTATTCAATTGCATCACGAACCATTGTTGGCCAATAATATCCCATTCTCCTGATGCGATCATACAGTTTGGGACCGGACTGGTGCGCACCACATTCTCCTTCGTGTGCTTCCTTAAGAACTTCTTTTACTTCTTTGTGCGAAAGACATCGAAGTAATAAACCATCGTACCCTCTACGATATAACGTATGGGTTTCGGTATTGTAGAAGAATCTTGGCGCTCTTCGGTGAATTGATTCCCTTTCTTTTATATCTTCTGACAGGATACCATATTGAACATAGTCAATGATGGGAAAACGCCAATCTCGGGACTCAGACCCAATTTGAGTTGAATTCACCTCCTTGGCGTTTACGTTTTCGTCATCTTCCTCTTCAATATCCCTACTGTATATGGATACGCAGAGTTGATGCGTCCGTACTGTGACTAACAGCTCAGTTTCGGGAGGCTGTACCAGTGATACCGCTAGTGCCGCCAGTGCATCTGCATAAGCATTCTGGAGACGAGGGATATATTCAATGAAGAATTCTTCAAAAGATTCTGCCATTTTGATGGCTTCCTGGTGGTACAGGATCAGGTCTTGGTTCCTGACTTCATACTCTCTACGGACCAGGTTGACTATCAATTGAGAATCCCCAAAAGCTTCGAGATATTCGACCCCCAGCTCCTTGGCGAAACTGAGTCCAATGAGAAGTGCATTGTACTCGGCTACGTTATTAGAACACGAACCAGTCAATGAATAAGCTTGGGGCATCACATGCTTTCCCGGGGAGATTAAGACAACTCCAACTCAAGAGGAGACGGTGGGACATCCCGGGGTTATTACCCTATTAACTGCTCTTGAAGCACCATCGAAATATAA
>NW_017975776.1:0-1721 GCF_001876935.1 Asparagus officinalis
GAGATCATGACATTTGATTGATAAATCAAAGGCCAAGATCTCATGAGGAGATCTTAGGAAGGGTCCTCATTAGTAGAGGATCCCAACCCGAAGATTTCACTTGATAATGTGTTCTCTTGATAATGGTATCTAGCTCTTAATTTGTACAATATCTCAATTAAAAAAAGCTTTTACATGATTTAATGATCTTTTTTAGTTCCCCGTTCCAATATGAAATAGATCTGAAAACAGTAGATATCAGAACTTTGATAAGTGATTCTTAAACAGTTTCAAAATAAGAACAAAAATAATCCCAAGTATATTGGGATAACAGAATCCAAAAAAAAAAGGAGCAAAAAATTATCCTTTTGCCGGCAACCATCTAGAATTGATGCAAAGTATCCAGCTCATAAGAGAGCTTTCCTCTTAACTTTCCTAAAGAGAATCAGTCCAACGGCCCTCTTCACTCTTTACATATAATAATAAATAATCAATTTTTTATTTAAAAACATCCCAATCATTCATATATAAAATCGACCGTTGCCCTTCCTCTCTCTCTCTCTCTCTCTCTCTCTCTCTTCAATGGCAGCCATCTCCGAACAAGATCAAATGGGCTGCTGCGTATTCCTCCGCTTGCCGTCCTACGCAGCTCGCCATGGCTACCGAGCTCTCGCAATGGACGGCCACGATTCATCATCAGAAAACAAGCCAACGGTGCAAGTAATTGTGGGCAAAGAGAAGAGAGTGTTCTTTGTAGACCCTTTCGTACTTAGAAAGGATCCTTTTAGAGTTTTATTTGAAACGGTCAGAAAAGAGAAGGGTGAAAAAGACGCAATCTTCGTGGATGTTGATTCCATTCTCTTCGAGCACATGCTTTGGTTAGCCTACAATGAGGCTTCTTCTCTGTTTGAGCTCAATCTGGAGGAGATTATAGAGTT
Source organism: Asparagus officinalis (assembly GCF_001876935.1). Classification (NCBI taxonomy): domain Eukaryota; kingdom Viridiplantae; phylum Streptophyta; class Magnoliopsida; order Asparagales; family Asparagaceae; genus Asparagus; species Asparagus officinalis. Next base: position 918 of record NW_017975776.1, read on the forward strand.
TTATTCGCAGGATTAATTGAGTAGCACTATGCAATTACTTTTCTGTATAAAGTTTAATAATAATTTCCGGGGAGTTATTTGTAGAACATGGAGCCAAGTAATGTCTTATTGTTGTATCCAATCCTCTGCGTGGCATTATTTGGATAAAGAGCTTAAATTAGTCTAATAGAGATTGTGCAATTCAGAAGTTCGGGGATTTATATGTGTTTCACTAACCGGTTGGCCTCTCATATAGCTATTACCAAGGAAGAATTAACGGAGGAGCTCTTATATGTTTGATATGTTGATGTTAATTGTGGACATGGGTATTTACTGGGTCTCTCCATCGAGTTTCAGAAACAAAGATTAACGCTCTATTTAGAGTCGTTACTCTCTCTCTAATTCTTTTCGATATGAGGACCCTAACATAGATCTAAACAACATCATCAATTCCCGAAGGTGAAATCATAATCGACGAAGAGGATAGTTCCTTACAAATCATGGTGCGTTTTCCCTGAAGAATACGAGTTTGATTACTTTGAAAACACGATGAAAGGAATAGGAGAGGGTTATAAAGAGGTCAGTCGGATGATACGAAGACACCTAGAGACGATATTAGGTCTCCAGCAGCAGGACATACTATGCCTATCCAGCATTCCTAGATGTCTTTTGCATCAGACATTTTGTTGCTATAGCCTGTTTTGAAATCTTCATTACCAAAAGGGTTTATATGGATGCATACAGATTATAAGAAGAGGATGGTAGTCATAAAATGAATGACGTTAACTGCATCCCAGCGAGAGAGAGATTCTCTCTCATAGACCA
>NW_017975777.1:0-1714 GCF_001876935.1 Asparagus officinalis
TTCCGGGTGCGTTGGATGCTTGACGAAGGGTTCGATCCGCTCTGGTGGTTGGATTATCTGTATAGTGGTCAAGGCACGAAGGGCGTTGTTCTTTTTGTGAACACCGCCGGGTTCCCGATTGGTCCGTGTCTTCGTTGTTCCGAAATCCTATAAGCTCACGTAGCTCGTCGATTCACTTCAGTCGTTCGTCGACGTCAATTGGACTCCTGTGGCTCGGATAGTGACGTTCATCGTCGTTTTTTAACACTGAACCGTTCGTGGAGACCTATAGGCAATTTTCGATGCCTACAGCGCATGCCCGAGCTCTCCTACAGAAAGCAGAGGAGATGCAGAAAGAAGAAACGGTTAAGAACCCGTCAAAGCTCAAGCAGGTATGGGTGCTAAAGACAAAGCCAACGCCTAAGACGAGAGCTGAAGGTGTTGCTGCCCAACCTTCATCAAATCCAGGTCCCGTTCCCCTTGCCCCCGCACCTCCGGTGGAGTCAGGTAAGAACACGGATCTTTCAACATCCAGGGTCCCTTTGAAAGGTCGCCTCGGTCCCTTACCAGGGAATCGAGGTAAAGTACCTATCAAAGAAATCCAGGGTCCCTTTGAAAGGTCGCCTCGGTCCCTTACCAGGGAATCGAGGTAAAGTACCTATCAAAGAACGATTGGGTCCGTTGAAAGGTCCCCAAATGATAAACCCGACTGGGGGTCGTTCTAATCCCCCAAGGAAAATAACAAAGGGAAAACCCCTATTGCCGACCGCATCGGGTTGCGTGTCGAAATTCAAGAGCCCGTTAAGTTTTTACGCTCACAAAAGCGTAGACTGGAACGAGCGACTTTTGAGAACGCTAATAAAGCGTCATATCCCCAGAAGGAAGCATATTCGTCTGATGATGATGGTGTTATACCTGGGAAATCGTGCCAACACTCTATAGGTTGCTCCAGTTATCAAACTGATGAGTTGTACTATAGAGCTGGGGGTGCGAGTAAGTCTTGGAAGCGAGACGCACGAGACACGGAACCTCACTGTCCGTGTGCCAACATCATCAGGGCGGTGTTATCAGAATGCTATTGCTCTGAAGCCCCAAGGAGAGTTTCGGTGTTCAAGAGAATTTCCACCGGAACGTCTGAGACTAAACCTAGGCGTTTCCGACGAAGAAGAAGGATAGCCGAGGACGGAGAATTTCCGAAGGTCACCACTAATATGGCCAGCAAAGGGGCATCGATGGGAGATAATCCCGAGTCAATTCCGCTAGTACCCTGGTATTTAACTCATCTGCAGTCCGGAACCATTACACGAGGGACTTATAGTAGGGTTCGGACGAGATTACCGTCAGAAGACGAAGGATCAGATGCCGGCTCTGCAATTGCATCGGACAACACGGTATCTAGCGAGGGACAACCCCGCGAGGTACTCATGATCAGCGCCGAACAAGTAAACAAGATGCTTGAAGATGCCCTGGCTCGGCAGAAAGAAAGTTTCAAGTTCGAGATGGAGATGGCCATGCAGCAGATGAGAGAGATGCATGATCAGCAGATCGCGGCTCTGACAACTCACCAAGGAGAACCCACTCGACTCAATCATCAGAGTCAAGATGAGAATGAGCGGGAAGGGAATAATGTCAACATAACTATTCCCCCTGTCAACAACGACAACGCAAATGGTCCTGAAGATAATACAAAAGAGGACCACGTTACCTCTCCCCAAAGCCACTCGAAGATAGGAAC
>NW_017975778.1:0-1713 GCF_001876935.1 Asparagus officinalis
AACGGCGGTCCTTTTATTATTGAGTACGTTTTTGGGGTCCGTACACTTTCTTGTATACGCGGAAGAAGGGGAAAAAAAAAAACAAATTAAAAGAGAGAGAAGAGGAGGGAACCGATCTGTTTCTATATAAACCCCTCCCCCCGTCTCAACCGAGGGGGGGCTGTAGATTTTCGCTCTCTCTCATCGTTCTCAAACTGTTTCGAGCGGTTGGGAGGAACTAGGGCTAGCTGGGGGGCTTATTGATGGCGGAGTCATCAGCGAGTGCACCGTTTTTTGTGCAGGAGAAGGGGACGAATGGCCTCGATAAGCTCGTCCTTAGGGGGCCTCTATCGAGTTCTGCTGAGGTAATTCATCCGCCCTTAGCTTTCTGTTGAGAATCTTGCTTGAATGAGACAGTTCGGGATCAGGACTTTTGTTTCTTTGTTGTTGTTGTTGTTGTTGTGAGTACAATTGAGCTCAATCTATGCGATTCTTGATGAATCTGCCGGTTTCTTTGCTCGTCCGGCGTAATTTAGACCGTATCTTCGATTTTTCTTGAAATGTTCATGATTACTTCTCTCTCTTTCAGATTTATGTAGAGAATCTTGGTGCAATGGGAGTTTGGGATTCGGAGTTTGTTTCTTTTGTGTTGCTGCGAGTGCGATTGAGCTGAATCGATCCGTGCGATTCTTGATGAATCTTTTGGTTCATGTGCTTGTTTGATGTAACTTAATAATTAGACCATGCTTTAATGTTCTTGAAGTGTTCATATGCTCGTCCATGATTGATTCCTGGAGATCTTTCTGGGTGCTGGACCATATATACCAGGACACAACATGCCACGTCGCTCAATTTCTTGAATTTTTTTTAGTCCCACGTGAGATGATCTGGTGATTCTTTGAATTTTAACCTGTTATAATTACGTCAGAAATGTTGTTGTTTTTGCTGTTGACAACTTTATTGGTTTACTGTATTCCTAGACTCATGGTACTAAGATATATTTTTCTAACTAATAATAATGATATAGTTTGTATCTAGAAGCATGCAATTAAAACATTTAAAACACTGCAAATGTGAATTTTGTCCAATTATGGTTCCTTAGGCAAGTATCATTGATGAAGTATCAATGAATGATGACGATATGTTGTATTAAGTTTCATTGAGAACCATTCAGAAAGAAGGTGGTGAAAAATAAGTATTAGTACAGGTAGGGGAATGTTGAAGTCTCTTGGAATTTTCAGATTTAGTTTAATTTTATTAACAACCTTTTCTACTTATTTACTTGTTATATCACTTGCGATGACTGAGAACAGGGAACTTTATACACTCACCTTCTTAGGGATTAACAACAGGCGCATCCACTGTAGTAAATTTGAAACTAGTCACCAGGAGAAGTCACGTTTCTTTTTCATTTTCTTTGTTATCAGGCACTAAATAAGCATGCCCCGCAATCCCCAACACCCCCTCGATAGCAAAACATTAATCCCCTTAATGAAAATAAACAACAACTAAAATTCCTCTTACGTTTAATAACTTAGTATGAACCTAGTCACATAAACGATAAACAACTGTAGAAGTCCCTTTTTGCAAGATTTACAAGCTTCTTGACAAAAGATAAGAGATAAAAATATTTTCCTTCTTCACATTTCCTAATTCAAAGCGATTCATCTAATGACCACAATGCGTAAAGAATCTGATAATGGTAAGTGTTGAATCTTGTCAGTGGTTTCCCAA
>NW_017975779.1:0-1713 GCF_001876935.1 Asparagus officinalis
ATCCCTTCACGGATAGACGAAGCTCTGCTCGATTTTCTCGGAACAGATCTGATTGCCCCGGTGGTCCACAGATATCAACGTCCCCGTCACAGGCCAAAGACCCACTCAAGCAAGAGATGACAAACAGATCTTGCGTTTGTTTGAAAGGAGTTGTATTTCTTTTGTTTTCATTGTTTAAAGGTCTTATAAAAAGGCTATCTTTTTATTTCATTGTAACGATCAAAGTTGTAATGAATGCAGCAATGAATACAGCGACTTTTTCCGCAAACAAGCTGGCGACCACAGTGGGAGCCAACGGCATCGCTACCGACGCCGTCGTGACGCAACCGGCATTCAAGATCCGGGTGAATGAAGAACACGAGCTCGATCAACAACAGTTCAAAGAAGGCCTCTCTTCCTCCTCCTCCGGTTCGGCATTATCAAAGAGAGCACGACAAAGACAGCGTCAACGTCTTGCTCGACAGCTGGCCGAGGCTTTGGAGCCGATGGATGGGATCCGCTATAACGTAGATCTAAAATCCAGGCAACGCCAGGAGCAACCACGGCAAACAACCAGCCCCTCCTCCGAAGCAGAAACGAACAAATGGGTTCAAGTCAAAAGAACCCGTTCTACTCTCGAGGAGCGAATCCAGAAGCGCCGCGCCTTGCGTGCGCATGCCCGAGCCCTGGTCCAAAAAGCACGAGAAATGCTAAAGGGAGAGGCCGTTAAGAGATCGCCGAGGTCCGAACGAGTTTGGATGCCAAAGGCCGAATCAACGCCTAAGGTAAAAGCAGGTAATATTGCTCTCCAACCTTCGTCCATTTCAGGTCCCGAACCTTCGGTAAAGCCCCACCGCAGCGTGGATTTCCCCAAGTTCAAGAATCCTCTGAACAACCGCATCGACGCTCTACCCGAGAATCGAGGAAAAGCGCTTGTCAAGGAAAGCTGGGGATCGTTGAAGGAGCTTCGAGCCAACATCTAGACTGGGGGTCGTACACGATCTCCTAACAAATCGATCTCTGCAACAACCAGCTCGGCGGTGCGTGCAAAGGACCAAGAGCCCGTTAAGGTTTCACCCTCACAAAGGAGTGATTCCAAACGTGCGACTCTTGCGGAGGCCAACAAGGCAATGTTTACTCAGAAGAAGACGCGTCGGACAGACGAATGCGTTATACCTGAGAACCCATGTGAGCAGCCGATAGGTTACTCCGACGGCAACGTCGATGAGTTGTACTATCAGGCTGGGGGTGCGGATGAATCTCGAAAGAGAAACACCCGGGAAGCGGATTCTCACTGTCCGTGTACCAAGCTTATCAGGGCAGTATTATCAACCTGTAGCTGCCCCAAGACCGCTTCACAGAGGGTCTCGATATCCGAGAGAATCTCCGATGGAATCACGAACCCCAAATCAGGGCGTTCCCACCAAAGAGGATCGGCTGCTCGAGATGATGAACTCCTAGAAGTTACCATCAATATGGTCAACAAAGGAAATTCCCCAATCATTTCAAGTAGTGCCGACCCTAATTTCTCTTTAGGAAGCAGGGTCGATTCGGGAATAGTTCAGCTTCAGCTAGAAGCCGTCGGATATAACAACGACCATGGAGTCCATGAAGGAGTCCATTCCGATGATGAGTTCTTAGATTCTCATTCCGCGCTCGCCTCCTACGATACAACGTCTAGCATAGGGCAAGCTCGAGAGGTGTGCATGGCCAACACTGAACAGATAGCCAAAA
>NW_017975780.1:0-1711 GCF_001876935.1 Asparagus officinalis
CTCTAGGGTCTAACAATTGGTATCAGAGCTTGGTTCTCTTTGATTTAAGGTCTAAAAACTTGAGTTAAAAATCCAAGTTATCTTTTGTGTTAATCTTGTTGTGATTTTTTTTTTCTTGCTTGCACATATATACATTATGGATATGCACGGTGCATCTAGTTTAGGTTATACCATTAATGTTGCTCCTCGTTTGGATATTTTTCCCTATGCTCAATGGCGAGTTAAATTCAAACTTTTTGTTCAATCTAAACAATTCGATTTATGGGAAGTTATTGAAGATGCTTATATTATACCCACTTCGGAAAAATCCAAGTGGAGTAAAAATGATAAAAGAACGTTTAATATGAACAAGCTGTTGTTAGAATATTTGCTTAGTGCTTTTCACCCATCCTTTTCTAACAAATTTGTTTATTTTGATAGTACTTACAATTTATGAACATTTATAGAAGCATATCAAGGGGACTTGGAGGCTATCCAAGCTTTGGAGGCTTCCTCTTCAAGTTCCATTGGAGGATCATGCACACGACCACTAGGTGATAGCCCTAGTGAGGTATGCGAGCTCGACAACGATGATGATATTACTTTTGATGAGCTTGCGCATGAATCTAAAAAATTATTCAATATTTATATTGATTTGAAAAGTAAGCATGATAATATGAAATCCTCTCATGAAACACTAGTTACTAAGTTTGATCTCATTGCAAATAAAAATATAACCATGATGAATTTTGGTGGACCCACCATCAGTTAATTTGATCAGTGAGAGGTTTTGTGATAGATGACCGTGAATCATTAAGCACTCCACAATTACACCCTGACAGTTTCGTGAGCAAAGATTAACCATATGCAGTCGTTGAATCTCATCTCAACGAAAGAGTCCTCTAAAAGTCACAGTGGGAGGGTTTTAATTATCTTGAAAATGATCAAATAGCCATAGTGGGAGGTTCTTAATCATGATTAAGAATGAATTATTCCAATGATTAGTTTTTACCTTGAATAAGCAATTGGTTTTGGGTTATTATGATGCCCTTGGGTTCACACAATGTTGCAGTCCTAGGTGAATCTAAGGATGTCAAACTTACCATGCACTCACACTGTGCATTAACACATTTCACCAATCACAGTAATATCCTCTAGTAGAATCAAAAAGAACGTGGAGGTACAAAACAGGCAAAAGATTATGATAGTAGTATAATGAACATAATGAATACTGAAGAGATAGCAAATAATAATATCATGTTTGAAATGAATAAAATAAAATATAACTGAATCGAGAACAAGTATAATATGTCTCAATACATCAAGTCAAATGAAGTATCACTAAGGCACTCGACCTTTACAAAAATAAAATACAAACTCTAATGTCTGGATGAAAATACAAAACTACACTGGAGCCTCTAATGGTAAAATCATGCGATGACGACTATGCTAGAACTCCGTCATCCTACGGCTTTTCGAAACTCTGAGCTATCTGAAAATAAATTTAAAATAAAAAGAGAAACAACACGAGTATCAGAGCGCTACAACAAGATCACCTCCATCCGCCCCTATGGGAAGAGCTGCTAGATGAAGTGGAGGCTCTACCTATTAAGCATAGTCTACCTAGATCATTTTTCTCGTATCTAATGAAAAATAAAAAACTCACAACACGAGACTGGTACGTTGAGCGAAATAATCCAAATAAGAAAACTCTCATGTATATACCATATGT
>NW_017975781.1:0-1707 GCF_001876935.1 Asparagus officinalis
CAATCCGATGTTCATCTCACTGGAACAACCGTCGAAACTCTTGTGGTAGAGTTTGATCAAGCCAAGTTTAAGGAGGCCCTCTCCTCCGGATCCCTTAGCCCTAAGGCTATGCGCAAGATCCACAAAGTCTCCAAAGAGACTAAAGATCCGACTACTCCAATTGCAGCCGAACCACCCAAGGAAGACTGCTCGGACACCCCCTCCCCCGATGGAGTGGGCTCAGCTTCAGCCAAACCCGTGCCAAGACGACGGGTATCGGGTCGAAAGATGCCCATGGAGGCGACAAAGGCCTTGAAGCAGGCTAAGAAGAACGTCGCTCGACGGAGGATGAGATCTCGACGACGAGCACAACTTCGAGAATGCCGATCCTCAAGTCAACACGAGCTTCGTGTTTGTGAGCCTAAACGCAACCATGTGCTCTGCGTTTCTGCTTCAGAACGCAAGCCTCGCGTCCATGAACCCAAATATAGGCTCTGTGTGAAGAAGACTGAGCGCAACCCTCAGGGGCGCGTTCCACAAAATGAACGCAACCCTCAGGGGTGCGTTCCACAAAATAAACGCAACTCTCAAATATGCGTTTCATCAGCAAAACCTGAAGCTCAAGCATGCGTTCAGTTGACGAAATCCGATACAGAGTGTGGTATATATCGTGGAGCGAGACCCCCGAATACTCTGCGTAGCGCGACTTGGTTGAGGGGCGGATATAAAAAGTCCATGGATTCAAAGTATCTCAACCAGATCCATGTTCACCAAGAGCCAGTCATGTCCAATCATAGACTGGGGGTTCCAATTCAAACCTCACGATCAGTGAGTAGTTCTCCTCGAATTTTCACAACAGATTTGAGAGAGTTCATATTGAGAGAAAGACCGATGCAACAAGTCATTCCTACGGTCCTCTCGGGATGTCAATGTTGTTCATATGCGACCAAACAATTGGTGTTCGACCGATTAACGCATGTTACCTTGCCCAACCAACGACGACGTTCTCACAGGAAGAAGACTCCAGAGATCGAGTATCCTGAGGTCACTATCAATGTGATCGGAAAAGGGAAAGCCTCAAGTCCTAATTCCGATGACTCAGAGGCAAGTCGTTCGCCGACCGTCAGAGAAATTGCTAACGAGTTTGAAGGGATCTACCGACGCACTCGGACGCGAACAGGAGCCATTCCCCCTGTCAACTATCGGAGGTTAGCCAGAGGAACCAATTCCGATAATGAACACTCAGCCATTGCAGAGTCCCAATCATCAAGCTCTTTTGTTGAACATGAGAGCTCCGCCTATATGACAGAAAGCCATGAAGATCTCGCGAAGAGACTTGATGAGCAGGAGGCCATGCTCAAATCTCAGCAAGAGGCCATCAATGAACTCATGGCCCTGTTGACTCAACTCGTCGCAGACAAGGCTAAATCTCAGAAGACAGATTCGCCACCTAGGCAAGAATCCTCCCGGAGAGGAAAAACGTCTTCATCCCGACCTCACACAAGCAAATGGAAGGGAAAAGTGGTTGATGACACGGCTTCTGACCAAGAAGCCTACAACCTAGAATCTTCCTCTGATGAAGGAAGAAAACCGGAGAACGAGCAGAATCTCCAGTCTGTCAAAATGGAAGAATTGGAAGCCCGCCTCAATGACATTTCTAACAGAAGCGAGCTCCAAGATGAGGGAGTTGTCAGACCCTATCCTGCCGAATGGGATGCAGCCCCTTAT
>NW_017975782.1:0-1705 GCF_001876935.1 Asparagus officinalis
CTAAAACATGGTCGTCTCTGTCTCCTGAAATATGGCAGCATCGGTCACCTCCCACACTGAATGAAATCTCCTCGACACAAGATAACAACGCAAACTCGGGCGAAGCCCCATCAAAAACATCTGAGCTAGCCACTCCTCGATGTGCCACATGCCCGTGAATCTAAGTAATATCATAAACTACTCTCAAAATCCATAGCGGACATATCTCCCTACTCCAACCGGGCTAGCTCTAACTCCTTCCTAGCTTTAGCTGCAGCCGACACATACCGCTCGTTGAATAAATAAACAAAGGTCTCCCATAAAATCGTCATCCTCTGCTCTGGAATAAATCGGAGTCGATATCATCCTCCTGCATTGCCCTTGAAGCTGAAAGCTGCTAGCATCTGCTTCTGCACGGTGTTCACATTAAGCATACCCAAGATGTTACTCACATCTTCCTTCCACTTGTGTGCAGTAATGGAATCTAACCAGACATGAAATTCTGGTGCCTTCATCTTTTGGTATTTCTCTACTAGACAAAGCCAAGCCTCCTGCTTAACAGCTCCATCATTTACTGGTGGTGGTAGGGTATCTATCAGTGTCTCCTGTGGTATCACCTCTCGAATGGGTGTCTCTTGTTGAGTCTGATTTGCTAACTGCTCCTCAATCACTACCAGTCGCACTGCTAAAGGTGCTATGAGATCCACTAAGTACTTCAGAGACTGCTGCGACTCGATCTCCCTATCAGCTTGCTCAGCCCCCTGAGCTTGGGTACCTCTACGACCACGTTTTCTTCCCGACATCTATAAGTTTAGGGTTAGAGCTTATTAAACATAGTAAATAGGATCTCAGGCATAAAGATAAAACATATATCAATGGGAAAATAGTATCACTTATCATTCACCGTGTGCTTTTATACTTCAAAGCAAATAGTTTATCTTAAAAAAAATTGGTAATTTTCGCGTATATATATATATCATCCTCACTCATACTAGGAATTCTTAACGGACTCTATACATGATTCCAAGGAAAATCTATCCTAGCTCCACAATATGATACATGGATGATCCTAAGGATGTCGGAACTAGAGCTCTGATACCAACTGTGATGCTTCAGGATTCACACAAGGCTACACTCAAAGGTGAAACCGGGATTGTCAAATCTGCCATGTACCAACACCATGCAATAACATGTTTTACCATCATAGTTACTATCTCTCTAGTAGAATCAACAAATAGGTGATTGTACAAACAGGCAAATAATGAAGAAGTAGTATAAAGAAAAGAATAATCACAGAGAGAGTATACATAAACAACATCATCAGGGCCTAACTATAAATAAATAAGATATCTTTAAAACTTAAATAAATGTAGTATGTCTCATCACAAGAGTCAAATGAAATCTCTATAAGGCACTCAACCTTTATGAAAATGAAATCATAATCTCTAGAGTTTGAAAATAAACAACTAAATGTGGAGATCTGAAATAACTATAAATATAAATAATTAGATGGAATCTAAGGTACAATCCCATCAACCTGCGACTCTCCGTGCACCGGACTCGCTGTCTGAAAGGGGGGAAATCAACGAGCATCAAAACGCTAGCGAGATCATCTCCACCGTGCCTAGGGGGAAGGGGTAGGAGTATATAAGAAAATACTGTTAGTACATATAGCTATAAAAATCATTCATATAACTCTAAATAGAGATTGGTATTTAGAAACCCA
>NW_017975783.1:0-1704 GCF_001876935.1 Asparagus officinalis
AAAGGCACCAGAACTATTTATTATGCGGATGTCAAAAAAATCAGGGTTTGAAACCTCTTTATTTAGCTCACCCAATAAAACTTTCTCCTCCGCTGACATTGGCTTCAACCTCAACGCATCCCAAGTAGGATATTGGTTGCCGGGGTAAAAATGGGAAACTTTCTTCTCTGTATGTACATATTCAGGACTTGATATGAGATCTATCATTTCTTTTTGCTTTTTCTTTCCTTTTCCCTCTGTGTAAGGGGTCCTCTTCCATTTAGATCTCTTGCTTTCCCTTTTCGGCGGTGGACTACCTGCCGTGGGCTTATTCCTTGGTGGAGCTGCTTCATCTGTCTCCGATTGCACACTCCTTGACAGATCTTCTATAATATTGTCCACCTGGTGTGAAGTATCTACATCCTCCTCAGCATTGCTATCTACATCCCCCCCTTCTCCACCAACATGCTCCCCTCCCATATCAACAGGCTCCTCCCCTTTATGTACAATCTCCTCAGCCCTACTCTCTACATTCTCCCCTTCTCTACCAACATGCTCGTCTTCAGTGGCTACAATCTCCTCCTTTTTATGTACAATCCCCTCTTCGTTATCAACATGCTCCTTTACCCTATCTGCATTCTCCACTTCCCTATCTACATTTTCATCCACCTTATCTACATCCTCCTCAATCTTATTATCTACAATAATATCTTCTCTATCTACACTCTCCTCATCTTTATTCTCGGGGGCTTCATCCACAACTTTGCCTTCCATTGTGGTGACCCCCAAATCAACATCGCACCCATGTACAACAAAATCATCAACAGGCTCCTCAGCAACCTCTTCAACATTCTTATGTACAGCTTCTTGCATGGTGGCGCCTTCCTTATGTGCTCTGCTTGATTTGCCATGCTGTTCCTCCTCAGTTACCCGTGTCTTCAACTTCCTCCTATCCACAATTTTCTGTTTGATATTTGCCTTTAGCACCACCGGGTCTATAATCTCATCATGGCTTCCAAGCTTTTGAACTATTGTGTTTAGCCTGTTGATCTCAATCATAAATTCTTTACAATATGTACTCTTGCTCTGCTTTGTGGCAGATAGTATTCGTTTGAGACATTTAGCAGAATTTCTCCAAAAAGCAAGCTGCTGCTCAATGGGTAGATTCTCCACCTCTTCATCATCAATGGAATCGTCAATATGCTTTGCAATGATCTGAGATGGTTTGGAGATTATATTATAAAATAGGATTAGAACTAACATGGATGTTGTTTACATTTAACGTGAAATAAGTTAGACTTAACATTGTACTTACATAGCCTATTGATAAGTTCTTCCTCGTTTCCTCCTCATTCGCCTTCCTCTTTGCCTTAGGCTTATGATGCACTCCTTCGCCCCTCGGTACCGCGGGAAGTGCACGTATATTTGAAGGAGCAGGCCCTACTTCCACAATAGGCCTATGGACAAAAGCTATTGAAGCTGCCTTAGCCTTTGATGTTATTGTCCTCATCCTCAGAGATGAGACTTTCACATCCGCTGTAGCCCAATATGTCATTGGAGGTTTGGAGTAGTCGACGTAGGCATATTTCTTTATGCCGGTCATCTCGTAGTACCAAAGTTGTAATAAATACATTAAGCACTCAAATTAGAACTAGAAAGGCATAAATTAGAACTAAAATGATTAGCGAAGTAAATAAAACATGGGTGCAGCTAGAACTAACATGC
>NW_017975784.1:0-1701 GCF_001876935.1 Asparagus officinalis
TACAATAATTGATAGTGAATGTCAATGTTACAGAAAGCTTAGATGTCGGACTGGTGTCTAGACGGATTTTTTTCTTCATTTAAGTGGTGGTCAATGAGGTTTTGTTGAAGGTCGGAGGAGGTAGTGGAGGTGTTCATATTTGAAGGTTAATGGAGTTTGGAGGACGTGTAAGCTACAACACATAAAATCACAACCAAGGCCTACAGGGTGCAATCCACGTAAGCAGGCAATACTCCCCTAAACGCTTGTAAAATCTAGGTGGGCAGCCTAAATACCGCCTAGACGCTAGGCTCTAGTTAGACGACCTAGGTACCGCATAGGCCTAGGTGAACGCCTAAGCGGACTAGGCGGAGGTTTTTTAAAACAGTGAGGAGGATATTTAACAGTCTTTTCCTCCAAGTTCAATTTCCCTTACATTTCCTTAACATAATGTGTTTGGTTAGAATTTAGCGTCTAAACTACAGCATTGTTTGTAGAGTTAGAAATCAACTTGGAGACCTATTCAAACCCTGACACAAGCGGAACGAACTCAACTTTAACTTAGTTTGAATTCCAAGCCACATGTGAGTGACACATAACTCTGAGACCAACTTAAGCTTAACTTGTGTCTTGTCGTGACCTGAGTCACAAAACCACACTAACTGTGACCTGACCAGTGGCGGAGCCAGGAATGTCAAAAGAGGTTCAAAAAATAAATAATTAACCAGGATATTTTGCGCGATGGATAAATATTTAAACATCATTACATAACGAGTTAATTCTAGTTTTACTCATGCATATAATCACATATCATGTGGGGGTTTTCTCTGTTAACTTGAGATGCTCCTAATTACACTCCTCTATTTCATAATTCACACACTTGTTAAAAGTTAAACTATAATACTTTTGTCTCATGATTCAGATGTCCTCAAAGTATGGGACAAAGTAAAAATGACGCTATCATGGCTACTGACTACAATAACAAAAGACTAGCCAAAGTTTCTCGTAACTTATTATCTGTACTATGCAATTACAATCATCTCCTAAAAATGCAATGATCTTAAAAAATCATCTCCGAAAGCTTAAAATGCAATGATCTTAAAAAATCATCTCCGAAAGCTTAAAATGCAATGATTTCTCACCTTACAATCATCTCCTAACACTAACTTTTGATTGTTGATAAGTCTATTTGTCACATACAATAACAAATTAATAGCTATAGTGGAAGGTTCCAGTTGTAATGACAATACTGTTTACAAACTTAGAATCTATATTATGCAATTAATATTACAATTTTTACCCAATACCTCTTTAGTTTTTCATATTTCAAGGGGGGTCAATGGACCCTTTAGACACTACTTGGCTCCGCCTCTGGACCTCACCAAGGGGGGTCCATGGACCCTACTTGGCTCCGCCTCTGGACCTGACCACTTAAGAGGCGCCCACATGAGGAAGCAAATAAACTTGTTATCTGCTGTATAACTTTAATGTTAAAGAAATATTACCATGGCCTCAATGTTACAATTTATTAATACCTTTTCAGTAATTATTGCTATCATGTGTCGTCCTCTTATTAACCCCCAGTTAAATTTGAGTGCAAGCTATCCACAACTAAACTCTACTGCCCAGAATCTGAGTAATCAAAGCAAGAGGTAAGACATTTGACTCATGACTAGGAGGCTGGAAACCAAGACATGTAACATAACGGGATAGGTGAAAGGG
>NW_017975785.1:0-1700 GCF_001876935.1 Asparagus officinalis
AATAATAATTTTTCCTCTTTAAATTTGTTCTTTCTCCTCTTGTTGAATGATGAGGATGGAGATGAAGAGTGTAGGGTGAATATTTGATTTCCCGAAAAAGGGAATTTCATTTGTATTTATAAGAAAGCTTATTACAAACTAATAATCAAATGATTACAACAAAAGCAGAGGGAAAGCCCTCTTTGTTTTTGTGTGGGGACTTTAGGTGGCTATAAGATGCTTCGCTCGATGCTCGTGTCGAGTCTGCTTCCCTTGGACCGTTTGATCGAGGTTGCTGGAGAGCTTCAGTTCGCAGTAGAAGCTCAACTCGAGGGAGTTCGGGTTTGCTTAGTTCGCCGGCGATCGGAGCTCGGAACTAAGCAGTGATGCTGCAATGCAAAGGTTATGCAGAGAGCTTGGCCTCAACTCTTTTCTCTAAGTTTTGCGACCTCTCCTCCAATGTGCTGGAAGGGGCTTTTAAATGAAAGAGGGACAGCTTGACTCCTCCTTGAATTATGGGATGTGACCACATCTTCTTCAGAGACGTCTAGCTGCTCCTCGATACCATGAATGGTCATTCCAGGGATTGTGCTTTATGTCCTGTCACCTACGATGGGAAGGTCCATTCTTGTATGTGAGGCAACAAACGACTGCTATCCGAGTGGATTCCGCATTTATGAGTTCGCAGATCGATGAAGTGTCTGTCCGATCACTCGTACTGTGCGTGACCGCCCGGCGTGCTTTGAGCACGGTGCTTTCTCCTTTCCGGTCAGGAGAGGCGGCGAAGTAGGTGCACAGTCCTGGAGTGGGTCTAGCCAACTTGCTGAGTGTCGGCGGATCTAGCTCTTGACTCAGACAGCCGAGGTGAGCCACATTTATGAATGCTCACGTTGACTCGACACCTGTCCAGTCCTTCGCGCTGTGCGTACTGTGAGCGGCCGTTTGACGGTCTTGGGGTATTGTGCTCTCTCTCCCCTCGGGTCGAGAGGGATGGGAAAGTCCAACTCAGCACGTGGGGTGGCGGATACCCAGCTGTACTGACGGTCTTGGGGTTTGCTGGCGGATTCGACCCTGAACTCGGGCAGGCGAGTTGGACTTCCGCCATCCTGATCGATCTTGACTCGTGCTGGCGAGCCTACCGTAAGGCGAACCTAGAATCGAACGTATCTGGCGTCTATGCGATTTAGGCCTGTGCCAGAGAACCGAGCGTGCGAGCTCTTCTCGCAGGCGAATTTCCTGTAATCCTATAGAGGTATTTTTTACCGTCTACAAGACCCCCTTCAAAGTTTTCAGACCTAAACCGGCTCGCGTGTGGTCTGGAATACTTTGAATGAAGAAATTTTCGGCGAAGTAAGCGCACTTGATTTCTTTTAGGATTTTTAGCAAATCCTCAGCTATCAACGGGTTTGATGTGCCTTTACCGATCACCGTTTGAATCGGGCTAGCCATACTATTCCCCTCAGTATGATGAGTTGTCGAACAGTTTCTCTTAGGCTTAATGCTAAGATTTCTGCTCTAACCCTTAGCCGTCTGAGGCGTGGGTTTTAACCGTTTAAGCGAGGTCATTCTATTGGCTTCGTTTATAATTTTACCTTTAGTGGCGAGCGGGTCGTCCAGGCGAAATTAGTCTTTGGGAGCCAAGTTTCGCGTACCTCGCGGGGTCATGCCAAGTATTTGCAGGCGAAACCCCCCCTTTTTGAGGCGGGCCCAGATCTGACGGG
>NW_017975786.1:0-1700 GCF_001876935.1 Asparagus officinalis
TTCGTTTATCGAAAGGGGACTCCGAAATGAAAGTGGACCTCTTGTTCATGGAAAGAGTCAAGAGGGCCATAAAGACATTTTTGTTGGACCCACTGTCAATTGAAATTGATCAGTGAGGGATTTTAGTGGTGAAAAAGATTTTGGGTTATCCTCTAGAATATTAAGTGTAATATTTTTCAAGGAACTTCCCGGTAAATGGGTTATCCTGAATATACTAGGGATAGTACTTTTTCAGGAACTTCACATTTATTGACATTAATTGCCTGGTGCCTTCTTGAGTAATCAGGCGATATGCACCGTTTGAGTAGACTGTGTCTATCACAAACGGTCCTTCCCACTTGGGTTCGAATTTACCTTTCTTCTTGGAATTGAGGATTATCGGTCTGCGAGCGGCGAGGACCAGATCTCCTTCCTTGAAGCTTCTCTGTCGGACTCTTTTGTTGAAAGCCCTAGATATTCTGGCTTGATATAACTCAATTTGTTGTTGGGCCTCCAAGCGCTTTTCATCCAACCTCTCGAGTTCTTCGAGACGTTTTTGATGGTGTTCTTCTGTCGTCATCTCAGTTGCGAGAGCGATCCGAAGTGACGGGATTTGAATCTCCAAAGGTAGCACAGCCTCGCATCCGTATACCAGCGAATATGGGGTGGCTCCTGTAGGTGTGCGTATGGTGGTGCGATAAGCCCAGAGTGCTTCACCAAGTTTATCGTCCCAGTCTCGTTTATTGGTCTTCACGAGCTTTGACAGTATCTTAATGATTGTCTTGTTAAACGCCTCAGCTAGTCCGTTTGCGGCGGGATAATAAGTTGTCGACGAAACATCTTCAATCTTGAATTTGTCACAAAACCTGATGAAGGCGTTGCTTATGAACTGTGGACCGTTGTCATGAATGATCCGTCTTGGCACGCCGTGTCGGTATATGACATGATGCTTAATAAAATTGATGACGTTGTTCATCTTCACTTCTCTAAGCGGAATTGCTTCAGCCCACTTTGAAAAGTAATCCGTGATTGCAAGAATGAATCGATCACCTTTGACTGAAGGGGGAAAAATAGGACCGACAATGTCCATACCCCATGTCTCGAACGGCCATGACGTGGTTGACGTGTGTAACTGCTCTGGCGGTTGATGCATATAATTCGTATGTATCTGACAAGCGTGGCATTCTCGTGCGTGTTCGATTGCGTCTCGAACCATCGTTGGCCAGAAATATCCCATTCTCCTGATGCGATCATACAGTTTGGGACCGGGCTGATGCGCACCACATTCTCCTTCGTGCGCTTCCTTAAGAACTTCTTCTGCTTCTTTATTCGAAAGGCATCGGAGTAATAAACCATCGTACCCTCTACGGTATAACGTATGGGTCTCGGCATTATAGAAGAATCTTGGTGCTCTTCGGCGGATTGATTCTCTTTCTTTTACATCCTCTGGCAAAATACCATACTGGACATAGTCAATGATGGGAAAACGCCAATCTCGGGACTCAGACCTAATTTGAGTTGAATTCACCTCCTTGGCGTTAATGTTTCCGTCGTCTTCCTCTTCAATATCCATATCGTATATGGGTATGCAGAGTTGATGCGTCCTTACTGTGACTAACAATTCAGTTTCGGGAGGCTGCGCAAGTGATACTGCTAGTGCTACCAGTGCATCCGCATAAGCGTTCTGAAGACGAGGGATGTATTCAATAAAGAATTCTTCA
>NW_017975787.1:0-1699 GCF_001876935.1 Asparagus officinalis
CTAAGATTTTCCAAGAACATCTCAGGAAAACAGTCGAGTGCTACGTTGACGATTTGGTTGTAAAAAGCCACAACAAAGAGGATCACATCAAGGACCTGAAGACGATGTTCGATCTCATGCGAAGCCATCAATTGAAGATGAACCCTACTAAATCTTTCCTTGGAATGTCTAGCGGAAAATTCCTTGGATTCGTCGTCACCACTAAAGGTATACATATCGATCCTGACAAGGTGAAGGCGATACACGAACTGCAACCTCCTAGAAATTTGAGAGAGCTCAGAGGATTGCAAGGGCGGCTAGCTTACATCCGGCGGTTCATCTCAAACCTTTCTGGGAAGTGCCAACCATTCTCTAAGCTAAACAAGAAAGGGGTGTCATGGGATGACGCCTGCCAAAAAGCATTCGAAGATATCAAAACGTATCTGGCGAGTCCTCCTGTTCTCGTTGCACCGAAATCGGGTAAACCGTTCTTGATTTACATCAAGGCGATGAACCACTCGATAAGTGCTTTACTGGCACAAGACGACGATAACGGTCACGAACAGGCAGTTTATTACCTGAGTCGGACATTAATAGGCGCCGAGTCTCGATATCCTATGATTGAGAGAGAATGCCTCGCATTGGTATTCGCGATGCAAAAGATGCGGCATTACTTGGTTGGACAGACGATATACGTCATTTCCAATGTTAATCCAGTACGGGTGTTTATGACGCAACCAGCCTCTATGAATTGGCGATTAGCGAAATGGGCTCTTCTCTTGTCCCAATATGACTTACACTTCAAACAGCAGAAGTCGATCAAAGGACAAGCGATTTGTGATCTTCTGGCGGCAAACCCGACCACAGATACGGCAGAAGTATATGATGACTTGCCGAATGAAACCCACGAGGTTAATACTATGTCGCACCAACATATTTCGATGGTGCCTCAAGGTCAGTTAATAGGGTAATAACCCCGGGAGGTTATACAGTTTCCTCCGGGGTTGGAGTTGTCCTAATCTCCCCGGGGAAGCATGTGATGCCTCGAGCTTATTCATTGACTAGTCCGTGCTCCAATAACGTAGCCGAGTACAACGCGCTTCTCATTGGGCTCAGTTTCGCTAAGGAGCTGGGGGTCGAATATCTCGAAGCCTTTGGGGATTCTCAATTGATAGTCAACCAAGTCCGTGGAGAGTATGAAGTCAAGAACCAGGACCTGATCCCGTACTACCAGGAAGCCATCAAAATGGCAGAATCTTTTGAAGAATTCTTCATTGAATATATCCCTCGTCTCCAGAACGCTTATGCGGATGCACTGGCAGCACTAGCAGTATCACTTGCGCAGCCTCCCGAAACTGAGCTGTTAGTCACAGTGAGGACGCATCAACTCTGCATACCCATATACGATATGGATATTGAAGAAGAAGATGACGGAAACATTAACGCCAAGGAGGTGAATTCAACTCAAATTGGGTCTGAGTCCCGAGATTGGTGTTTTCCCATCATAGACTATGTCCAATATGGTATTTTGCCTGAAGACGTAAAAGAAAGGGAATCAATTCGCCGAAGAGCACCAAGGTTCCTCTATAATGCCGAGACCCATACGTTATACCGTAGAGGGTACGATGGTTTATTACTCCGATGCCTTTCCAACAAAGAAGCAGAAGAAGTTCTCAAAGAAGCACACGAAGGAGAATGTGGTGCGCATCAGCCTGGTCCC
>NW_017975788.1:0-7559 GCF_001876935.1 Asparagus officinalis
GGGTTTAGCGCCCACTACCCATTAGCATATTACCATAGTGTAACCCGATATTACCCATTGGAGATGAATTTTGAAATTTGGCCAACTACTCGGATTTTTCTTCACTCTCAACAGGGCGTATCAAGAAGGTTTTCATAAACACCTAAGACGCCTACTGCCTCCAAAGACCCTAGCCGCCGACTCTCTAAAAAAAAAAAAAAAAAAAAACTGCGTGCGGTTCGTTTTGAAACCTAACCTTACCTTGCGATCTCCTCCTCTCAGTATCCCGTCTCCTCGTCCTCGTCTTCTTCGCAGCCTGCCGCTGCCAGACGATCGCCTCCCCTGCGCTTCGGCCGAACGCCACCTGATAGACCCGCCGCCTCGGCCTTCTGCGCCGCACCGTCACCTGAAGAGGACTCGTCCCGTGAAGGCACTAGTCGCCGTCGTTGCTGCCCTCCATTATCCTCGCCATTGGCGGGGCGGAAAATGAAGGTAGCAAAGAGAGTAAAAACCCGACCTAGAAAGAACGAAACAAGGCTCGAAGGAGGAGATTCTGTGAGACGGCTCGTCATCGTCTTCGAAGCTTGCTGTCGCCGACCCCAATCCCTCCGCAAGCTCTCCCGTCGCCTCCACGGAATTTGCTTGGCTTGGTTTGGACTACGGCCTGTTTATTATCTGGCTATTTACCCTTTGTATTTTTAATGGCCATCATTTGTTGGGCCTTGCTTATTGGTTATAGTCCTGGTATGCTTGCTAAGCTCGTTAGAAAGAGTTCTAAAGAAAAAGCATATAAAAAATATAAGTTATTAAAAAAAACTTGCTGTTAATACATGATTTAACTTTGGACACTCACCTTCGGAGTCTACACGTAACATTCGGGTCTATTCTATAACTTCGGTTCTATTCTAACCTTATGGGGTTCTGCTAAAGCCTTCGGGTTTTTACTAGAGATTGTGACTCCTCCTGTTCCGTACTATCTTCAGGAAAACAATGACGGATCTGCATCTCTTCTACTACAATTACTACCCCTATACTGCTGATATTCTGCTCGCCAAAGTTATATTGGGAACACCACTGTGAAGAATGGCACAAAACTACTCTTCTTTAGGCTCAGGCCTTTCGATCAAAATTGGAGCTCAGAACAATTAGCTCATTTTGGCCCCTCTCCTACTTCTACTGATCCTACGATTATACTGCAGGATCTCGCTGATGCTGGGTGTGATGACTTCGGCTCCTTAATAGATGGACGCCCAAATCAAAAAGTAGCATGTCATGTTCTCGACACACTGCTAAGGAAATGGAGTAATTTAATTATGTACAGGGAATGAGAAAAGTGCATCCGTCGTAATTCGAGTTTGTATGAACGTATTTCTCTCTTCAATAGAGCGATCCTCCTTAGCCCGAAATAATTTGGTAACTAAGAGTCTGACGTGAATTAGAAAAGCATCAGCCCCTGTTACGATGCCGCTCACACTGTTGGATATCGTGAGGACCTTTTCTCTATTTGCGTCTGAGTCCCACTTCGCAATCTCAGATACGGGCGCAAAACGTAGGGGGGTACTATCCCCTCCTTGACGCTATTCTCTAGAGTTATGACAAGTAACACTGAAGCTACTTGCTTCTCTACACCGTCCGCATCATCCTTGACAGTCTGCTAGTTCTTCGGACTCGGCAGAGTCGGGTCCGGTGACGAGACGTGCCGCGACACAGGGAGACGTGGCACCTTTGCGTGCAGACATGTTGATCTTGGCAAGCAATCTTCGTCAGTGGCATACATTGTGGACGTCAGACAATCACATCTCTGAGAAGTGTTGGGAGAATTTTGGCTCGACCTGCATGGGCCAAGGAGTGATACTACACCTTACCTCTGTTGCTTCTCTACACTTACTGCTCATCCCACTATTCAGATTCTCAAGCTGAGTATGACCATTGGTCAACTCGGATCTTCTTCAGAACAAATTTTCTGTACTCATGCATCCTCTCAGGTATCGGATGCCACATGCTCTCCTCATAGACCATGCTGTATTAGATTCTGGCGCTTCTCTCATATGATCAGGATCTTAAGGACCACTTTGATTTCCTTAAACCTTTCTGACAATTTCCATCGCCGGATCGCTGATGGCGACAACTCTCCATTCTTTGTGTTGAGTATTTCATGCTACTTCATTCGCTTACTCTTACTGATGTTTGTATATCTTCCTAAATTCCTGTGTTTACTTTCCATCAGCAATTTCACAAAAGCACAACAATTTTAAAGTCCACATTTTCCTTCTCATTTGTAGTTTTCAGGCAGACCTAGGCAACTGGAATGACGCATGGTTCGCGGCATGAGAGAAAGCATGTACTATTTGGATGACAACTTATGCCTGCTATGTCTTTGTCAGATAAGTCGATTAATCCTATATGGCGAGCAACCTTCGTCATCCATCTTATCGAAGCTTAGGTTCATTTCTATCCAGGCTTCTATTTCTTCTTTAGAAGTGTGAGTCTTGTGAACTGGTTAAGCACCATCTGCTACTTGATCCGCGCAATCGTGAATTGATAAACGCCAGAGTAGTCTGCATTCGAGTTAGATCATTCTGAGTTGGCAAAGGGTTTTCCATGTCGGTATACCTTCCGTGAACGGTTACAGCATATTTCTTCTTATTGAGAACTGCTCGCGCATGACTTGGCCTGATCTTTTAAAGAGAGATCGAGGGTTTCCACCATTTTGAAGATATTTTATAAAGAAATCAAAAACTAATTTCCATCTCTATTCGTCCTTCGTACGATAGTGCTTTGATACATAAACATGACCTCTCTGTTTTGGAGTGCAAATATTGGTTATTATTTCCACCAGTAACATGCTATGTTGCTCACACTTCACAACAAAATGGATGGTGCTGAAAGGAGCATAGACACATTTTAGACTTCTACACCCTTGATGGTGCATGATGAAAATGCTACCAAGTATTTGTCTGATGCGCTGGGTCCTCAGCTGCATTTTCGCTGATCAAATAGGATGCCTCTCCTGTATTAATGGAAAATACCATTTCACCTGCCTTTATCCTGACAAAGCCTTCCTGTGATTCCTCGGTTCTCTGTTGTACGGCTTGTCGGTTTGTCTCCTGGAACTGATAAATGTCGTCCACGGTTCCTATTAAGTGTGTCTTTGTAGCACTATCTGCGTGTACTCAAAAGCGGTATCGACATGTTAAACTCCATCACCTAGGCAATTTTCTTTGTCTTGACCATCTAACCTTTTTTTGAGTCGCGATTTCATACTTCTCCTACTTGGTCACCCCCACGGCTCCAT
This sequence comes from Asparagus officinalis, assembly GCF_001876935.1. NCBI lineage: Eukaryota > Viridiplantae > Streptophyta > Magnoliopsida > Asparagales > Asparagaceae > Asparagus > Asparagus officinalis. The sequence continues at coordinate 3,275 of NW_017975788.1, forward strand.
CTGTGCCCCTTCCGTCTATTGCTCCTACTGCTGTTCCACTCCCTGTTTCCAGTTCCTACTGCTGATGGATTTCTCCAGGACTACAAATGCTTCCACTACTGCCATCTGCCACAGCACCACCGTCACGACTTTTGTCTGCCGTTTTCAAAAGTTCCTGTTCTCTTCTCTGCCTCGGGAACATTCACTCCCTGCAGCGTCTGCTCCTTCTACTCCTCTGATCTGAGATAATTCCAATCTTGTGAGCGAGAAAGGAGAACTCTGTACTATCATCCTATATCTGGATTTGCCTCATGACTCTACTCCTCTTCTCCGTTAGTTGCTTTGCTTACCTCTATATCTCTACCAGTCATATGAGCGAGCCGTTATTAGATCCTGCTTGGGAGAACATGCCGATGCGATGATTGTTGAGGCAGCATGGAGCACTTTTTCTAAGACTTGGATCTTCGTTCTTCTCCGACGGCGCGCTACTGTAGTGGTGTTGGGGGCTTATAACCTTGAAGTATCGTACCGATGTATCAATTGTCGTGCTATATGAAGCTCTCTGTTGCAAAGAATATACTCAAACCTTATGGTGGCGATTAGTCTTGAAGACTTCTCCCCCGTAGCCGTCTCAATTCATTCCCTACTTTCTCAATGGCTGTAATCTGGACGAACAATGTCAAGGGATCCAAAAATTGGCCTTTCTGTATGCGTGACTCAGCCGCGAGAAGTCTATATGGAGCCAACCTCCAAAGGTATGTTGCTCAGGAGATACGACGTCTGCAAAGGCTAAAAAAGGCAATTGTATGCTCAAACAGAGTCCACGGGCATTTTGAAAATTTAGTACTGCTTATATCTGGTGTCGTTTTCAAACGGAGCAGTCTGACACTCCGTCTTTAGCGGCGCACTACATCCTGTCTGGCGTTCTGTGCAGATTTGTTATGACATCCTGCTAAACGGAGAATGACCTTGTTTCATAACAGAGATAAGGAGTACCTTTCACGTATACTTTGTGACAACAGATATGCGTGAAGCCAAAATACTTCTTGGGATTGAGATTGATATCAAATGGATCGTTTTACTTCTATTCTCAAAGGAATATGTATGGACCTTGTTAGAAGAACATGGGGCCTTTTGGGTGTGTAAGCCAGCAACATCCCCATGGAAGTGAATGTCAGACTTGTGCTACCGATAAAGTTCCTCTCCTGATTAGCCAGGCCGATAATCTAAGCATTGGATTGCAAGTTGATCTATCTTTACCTGTGACAGACCTGATATCACCTTTGCAGTGGAGTATTGAGGCAGTTTTGCAGTATACTAGAGAGATCACTGACTGCTGCTCTAAGAATTTTGGCTTATTTTTAAAGCTGTCCGGGGGAAAACATTACTGTATAAGAAACATGGACATTTACACATCTCTGCTATTCTGAATGCGGTATGGGTGGCAAATGGCGGAGATATAGAGATAGAAGTCTACTCTGGATTTGCACCTTATTGGAGAATCTGGAACTTGGAGAGCAAAAACAGATTATTCTCGATCTAGGCAGGAAGCAGAATACAGAGCATGTGCTTCATCACGTTTGTGAATATACTGGCGTACAGAGCTGTGAACCGAGCTTGGTATTAGCCGGATCTATGCCTATGCTTGATAATCAACTGCTATTCCAAATTGCCAAAGAATCCAGTGTTTCATCGGAGAGAACTGATAGGCACATTGAAGTTGATTGTTATTTTGTCAGAACTTGGAAAAGAAAGGATTATCTACTTTGCCGGTTCACTCCATCTTCGAACAGTTCGACATTCTCATCTAAAAGCTGACTTCACCTATGTGTTCCATTCGTAGTGAACAACTGGCAGTTTGATATATATGCTCCAGCTTGAGGGGATGTAGATTAGTTCTTGGGTTTATCGGGGTTAGCCCATTAACATAGCCTTACCGCATTATGTAACCTAAGATACCCATGGAGATGAATGAAATGAACTACTTGATTTCTCATCTTTATCAAACAATATATATATATGATATTATACTATATCATAATATAAGATATAATATATAATAATATAGATTATATATAATATATATATTATATATATATATATATATATATATAGAGAGAGAGAGAGAGAAAGGAGATGACATGAGAGAGGAGAGCAGAGATGGGAGCTGGACTAGAAGTGCGCTTCGTCCCTGAGCTGCAGTGTATGAATGTGAAGCCCTAACACCGATGTGCTAGATAGGGGTCCACATGTCATCACCTATCAAACTTAAGTTGATGTCCACCAACTTCCTATCGCACTCATTTATTAATTATAAAAAATCTTTTCATATCATGCAAGATCCCTACGGCATATGAGTGGCTAAAAAGTTTGATAACTTTTGCTATCACTTAACTTGACATAAGAAAAAATACTCGATTATAAATATATATATATATAAAAGAGAATAATGTAAATAATATATGTATATATATATATATATATATATATATATATATATTATATATATAGATAAATATTGAGTTAAGGTGTCCTATGTCAAGAAGGGGATTTCCTCCTTTGAATTTGATGTGGCATAATCCTTCACATCGTGATAATAAAGTTAGGGACAGAATATCACATGGTGGGGATTGTGCCACATCATTTTCAAGGAGGAAATCCCCTCCTATGACAAGGATACCCATTATTCTATATATATATATATAGAAAAAATAAATTTATAATCAGTTAGAATATCTTTTGCAATATCTATAGTAACTAATGCAAATCACAAATAATCACATCCCCTCATTTAGGCATTTCTTTTCAATATATGGAAAAAGACATTTTCATTTTCTTGAAAAACCAAAAAATCTATTTATCCTAAAATTCAGTATTACTTTTTCGGTCACTTTTCCCATCTTAAAGTTTTTACATTTTTATTTTCCCATCTCAAATTATTTTCAAAACTTTGAATTATTATTTCAATCTCCGCTAAATACATTAGGTAATTACTCTAGCACCATCCAATATTTATGTTATTTTAATTTGAATATTTTAAGATTTTAATTATTTTCAAATTTTTCAGATTGGTAATTTTTAATTCCTACTCTGAATTATTATTCTGAACTTCAAAAAATACATCAGGTAGTTAATTTTGTACCATCCAATATTTATGTTATTTTAATTTGTTTCAATTTTAATTGTTTTTTGAATTTTTTTTATTTTTCAGATTGTTGGTTTTTAATTTCTATGTAATTTTATCTTCAACCCATGGTTTTTCAATTGCTTGTAGGAAAATAATTAAGGTATTTTATCAACCCCATCTACTATAACTTTTATTTAAATTTGTTTATCTTTTTTTAGTTTTAATTATTATAAAATAATATTAATTTTTTAGATCTTGAGTTTTAATTCCGAGAAATAACTCCATGATAATTTATCTAAGATTGAAGATACTATTAATTGGACTACAACCCTTGAATAATTATTTTAAATTTAATATTTTTAATACTTTTTTATATTACTATAGGAAAACAAATCAACGATTTATAATCTTCAACCCATGACACTTTTGTTGCTTGCAGAACATAATTCAGGTATTTAATTCAATATATTCAAATATCAAAATTTTTTTAAAATATATTTTTAGTTTTTTAAAATATTATAAAAATTATTTATTTTATTTTATTTTGTGTAATATTTTTAACCCTATTAACTATTTTCAATTTTTTAGATTTTTGGTTTTTTTGCCTATGTAATTTTATCTTCAATGCATGGCTCTTTAATTTCTTATAGAAAAATAATTTAGGTATTTCATCTACCCTGCCCAATACAATTTTATTTTAATTTGTGCAATATTTTTTTAGTTTTAACTGTTATAAAAAAATATTAACGTTTTAGAACTTGAGTCTTAATTCCAACCTACATATTAAAATTTAAATTTTTTACATTTTTATATAAATAGGAATTTTTATTTTACTACTTTATAAATTTAATTTAGATTTTATTATATTTTTAGATAGTTGTGAAAATATATTTTTGATTATTTATAGGGAAAAATGTGTCTAGGCCCCAAAAGCAGAAACTTCATGTAACGAGGCTCTTTGTATTTTGCCCCATGTGGATAAGCCCCAAATACACACAGTATTTGTGACGAGGCCCTAAAGTATCGGTTTTAAAAAAAAACTCAGTGGAAGTTACGAACTTGCCCCTTTGATGAGACTGAACTCGGTTATTGTGTCACTCCCTGTTTATTCCCAATTTCTCCATCATTAATTCTCTCTCTCTCTCTCTCTCTCTCTCTCTCTCTCTCTCTCTCTCTCAC
>NW_017975789.1:0-1695 GCF_001876935.1 Asparagus officinalis
TATAAAATGATTATATAGACTTAATGAAATATGTATATAATGATTGTTAAGTCTATAAACAAATAACTTATTATTTTCACAAATTTATATTTATATAAACTTGAAAACCAAAAACCAAAACATGTATATATATAACTATATATATATCAAAACGTGTATGTATATATATGATTGAGCTTAAAGTACTAACACGCATAATATAAAAACCTACAACTAAATTACCCAAGCTATCTTGATCTTTGATGTACCTCAACTTGGTACACTTTATGGATGAAGCTTGTACTTGAATCTTTAACTTGAATTGTAAGGCTCCATACCACTATTTTCGCCAACCTCCATTTGATGTGATCATGTAAGCTCAATCCATCCAACCTCTAACATATTGTTTACCTAGAATAAATAAGAAAACACAAACACTAGACAAACAATATTAGTAGTAAATTATTTGTTAAACATTATCAAAACAAAAAGGCCAACACTTGGGGTGTCTCGGCCCGAGAGACATCTCAGGGTGTCTCGGCTATAGGAGTATTTTTTGCCATGACTCGACTTGATTTTCGCACTATTTTGGCTTTTAGCACCCAAACCTTGGGGATTTTAGTGTTTTTTTGGCCACCTCTTCCTTCTTCATGTCTTGTGCCTTTTGCACGAGGGAACACGTGTGCGCGGTATGTGCGCGATGCTTCTGGATGCGTTCTTTCAGGGTTGAACGAATCCTCTTGACGAGAACCCATTCTTCCATCGACAGCTTGGAGGAAGTGACAAAAAATTGCCATTGAGGCGGCTGGATTACCTGATGCTTCCTGGACTCCAAGTCTGCATAGTATCGAAGCCCGTCGACTGATTCCAGGGCCTTGGCGATCTGACGAGTGAGACATTAGCATTGCCTCTAATGAGCCCTCTTCGTCAGAGTTGGCAAAATTTGGTTGAAAGACTCCTTAACTGGGGAGGAGTCGTTTCGAGCAGAGCTTCCGACATTGGGGGTCGCCAGGATAACGTTGCGAGGTGAAAATTCAGTAACGATCGGGCAAAACTTCTTCAAAGACGAGATCCTCCTGCGATTGCGGGGAGAGGGGGACTTTGATGAAGATGAGGAGAGATATTCCTCGAACTTAGCTTATTCGAATTCGTACTCGACCGTTGAATCAATCGGGATCTAGATCGGTTGCGGCACTCCGATCTCGACAGCGAGACCATTAGCTCTCACTGTGGTCGCCAGCGTGTTTGCGTCAGAAATCATTTTCATTGCTGAATCCATTATAATTGTTTATCAATTACAGATTCAAGAGAGTTAAATTTTTTATAATATTTCTCGTTACAACGAAAATAAACAAATGAGATCTCCTAGAAACACACGCAGAGATCGTTTATTAATCTGCTGCTTGCATAGGACCTTTGCCTATGTCGGGGATGCTTTGATCTGTGGACCGCCAAACAACAGATCCGGGTTGATCTGAAAGAAGGCTCGTTGTTCTTTGTTTCAATCGAGGAAACTTAGAACATAAGTTAATAACCTCAACAAAGTGAGATTACCACTCTTCTCAAGATCAAAATAGGGTCTGATCTCAAGGAAACGGGTGAAAGGCTATAGGTCTCTCGAAATTCTCCCTTTATATTTAGAAAATCACCAAGACCTTCTCTCTCTCTCTCTCTCTCTCTCTCTCTCTCTCTCTCTCTCTCTCTGTGTGTGTGTGT
>NW_017975790.1:0-1694 GCF_001876935.1 Asparagus officinalis
AGACCAACTAATGAAGCTGATGCGTCAGTGACCCCGTATTTATAGGATTTTTGGCAAACCCTCAGCCATTAACGGGTTTGAGAATCCTTTACCGACTACCGTTTGAGTCGGGCTAGCATGCGGATTATTTAAGCCCGTTCCGCATGTGACGTTATGCTAAAAGAGTTAACCCTTTTAGTGCTACGATATTGAATACGTAGACTTCGTCTTTCTCCTGTGAAAAGACTAAACAGCAACGTGTATCAGACGTTGACTTAGGATTTTTGGCAAATCCTCAACCCTCAACGGATTTGACATGCTTTTACCGATTACCGTTTGAATCGGGCTTACATGCGGATTGTCTTAAGTCCGTTCCGCATGTGACGTTGTGCTAAAGGAATGAACTCCCTTAGACTTGATGCTACGACTTCGAATACGTAGACTTCGTCTTTCTCACGGGAATAGACTACCCGGCGACGCGTGTTAGGCGTTGACTTTAGGATTTTTGGCTAACCCCAAGCCTTTAACGGATTTGATTAGCCTTTACCGACTACCGTTTGAGTCGGGCTAGCATGCGAATTGTCTAAATCCGTTCCGCATGTAACGTTGTGCTTAGAGACTGAATCCTCTAAGACTTGTTGCTATGACTTTGAATACATAGACTTCCCACAATGTTGAATATGCGGACGGGTGTTCTTTTTAACGGTTAAGAACTAACCGGCAGCGCGGGTTAGGCGCAGACTTATCCCTGTTTAGGTTTCAGGATAGGATACCCCAGAATCAAACTCTGGTGTCTTTTTCTACGGAAAAAGACTAAACCGGCAACGCGTGTTAGGCGTTGACTTGTCCCTACTTAGGATTCGGAATAAAATTCCCTGTACCTGTGAGGCACAGATTTTGGGATTTGAAAAAGGTGGTGTCTTCTCTTGGGGCAAAGACGAACCCGAAATGGGAGAGGAAGAATTTTATATTCTATCTCCCGACACTGAAGAAGAATTTTATATTCTATCTTCAGCTGGAAAGGAGACTCGAGGTGGGATCTCCACCCCCAGAATCCGGAAAGGTGAAACTGAGAGTGGGATCTCCACTCCGAGAATCGAAAAGATTCGGATAACCCTAACTGTCGGAAGGTTTGATTACCGAACTAAAGATGAATTTCTCGTTTATCGAGAGTGAATTATGGTTTTGACCCTAACTGTAGGAAGGTTTGGCCAAACAGGAGTTTGAGGTGACCCTAACTGTAGGAAGGTTTGATCACTCGATTTGAAAGTGGACCTCTCGTTCATTGGAGGAATCGAGAGGGGATTTTGACTGTGGTCCTAACTGTAAGAAGGTTTGACCAATTGGGAGAATTAGTACGATCCTAACTGTAGGAAGGTTTGATCGCTCGATTTGTGGACCTCTCGTTCATTGGGGGAATCGAGAGGGGATTTTGACTGTGGTCCTAACTGTAAGAAGGTTTGACCAATTGGGAATTTTACGTCCGGACTCTAACAGAGAGAGTGTTGAGTGCACAGACGTGGTGAGAATTTTAATGTGAGTTTCTTATTTATTACATTGCTGTCGTTTTTGGGAACTTCCCGTTACATAAATCGTCCACCCCCAGTTTCCTCTGCGGAACTGGTTCGGGCATCATTATCAGTTACCTAACCGGGTTATCCTTAAGAATATTAGCTTAATATTCTCCAAGAACTTCCCGTCAAAAGTGGGGAAAC
>NW_017975791.1:0-1693 GCF_001876935.1 Asparagus officinalis
AGTTAGTGCACACACAATATAAATTGTTATCATCAAAACATTATCATGGAGAAATGATATTCAACACAGAGTTCTAAGACTCCCGCCCCAATAGGGACTCCTCGTCATCATTATAGCCGCTTGGGCTTCTGATAAGACGCAAGACGAGACCCTGCGTCCAAAAGGCAAGCGAACCAGACCCGAACGCAGCAGTATGGGGATGCGTTCTTGTTTGTGGGAAATTTTGTAATAAAAAGAATATACGGAAAGAATTGCGTTTGATTTTATTCTCTCTAACTGCTTAGAAAAAGAATGATTACAACTCTCTCAACTCTCGATTACAATTTGGATTCCTGGTTGGTTCTTGTTGAACCTGACGGACCCTATTGCATTCGGGCGTCGAAGCGTGAGGGTCGCGTTTTGATTTATAAACACTAGGCCTTGGCCTGCGTTTAGTTGAAGGAACAGACCCTTTAGGGTCTTGTTTTGTTTGGACGCACTCTTGAGGTGCTTGTTTTCCCTTAACAGGGCTGTGCTTTGATTGGACAACGCACCACTGAGGGTCGCGTTTAAGTTGAATCACCCGAGGTTTGTAATTGGATTCATTACCTCGAAGTGTGCGTTCTGGAGTATGGACGCAATGCTTGTGCAGATCTTCGGAGACGCAATCCTTGCGTTGGACTCGGGATTGATTTTCTCGGAGGTGTGCTCGTCGGATGGACCTTCTTCGTCGTCGAGCAGCGTTTTTCTTGGCTTGTTTCAAAGCCTTAGTATCAGCAACACCGGCGTTGATTGTGCCTATCTCTGTCATAGGCCTTTTACAACCAAGTACACGCTGTGTCGACATAGGCGTGTGATCTTCGGTTTGCAGAGCGAGCTTGAGGCTTTGGCCAAAGGAGAGGACTTTCTTTGGCGTCTCAACAGCAGTTAAGACTTCTTTAGAGCTCTTACAAGCATCTCGCCTAGCCTTAGGGCTGAGCGATCCGGAAGAGAGAGCCTCCTCGTATTTGGCTTGGTCAAATTCCACGACCAAGGTTTCCACGGTTGTTCCAGTGAGGTGAACGTCGGATTGCGCCACCACCTCTTCGTCAGAGAAGCTAGTCCCCAGCGGAGTCGCCATCTTTTGTTTGTGGGAAATTTTGTAATAAAAAGAATATAAGGAAAGAATTGCGTTTGATTTTATTCTCTCTAACTGCTTAGAAAAAGAATGATTACAACTCTCTCAACTCTCGATTACAATTTGGATTCCTAGTTACAAAAGAGAAGAGAATGATCTGGATTCTCCCCTTTGTTTAATTCTGGGTTCTTCACGGTAGCGATGAGATGCCTCCCTCGAATGCTTGCGTCGAGTTTGCTTCTCGTTGACGATCCGAATATCTATACTCACTGGAACAACTGTCTTGGCCGGTTGATAACTCTTGTCGAGTTTTGTGATTCAGAACAAGTAACAAACTCTAATGATAGAGTTGTTGGAACCGAAAATAATTCGGTTGATAAGCCAAATATCGATGGTTTAGAGATCCTCCGTTTGTTGATTTCCCAGACTGTGTAAGGAGTCAATCCTCCTTTTTCTGATTCTGGAAGATTTGATCAAAAGATCCCCCTTCGATTAATGAAAAGAAATCTCTCTTGATCTGATTATCAAAAAAAAAAAAAACCCGATCTCCCCCAATCCAAAAAAAAAGATGATCCCTTACTCTGTTGAGTTTGTTGC
>NW_017975792.1:0-1693 GCF_001876935.1 Asparagus officinalis
TCAGATGTTGGAGGACATATTGCGGGCTAGTGTCATTTACTTTCAAGGCAGCTGGGAGGATCATATTTCTCTGATAGAGTTCGCTTATAACAATAGTTATCAAGCGACAATTTGTATAGCCCTGTATGAAGCATCGTACGGGAGGCCTTGCAGATCGCCTATATGTTGGGTAGAACCGGATGATAGTTTAATGCTTGGACCAGAGCTTATGGGAAAAAAAAAAAACCTTGATCAGAGAATAGATTCTATCCACTCAGAGACGGCAAAAGAGCTATACAGATAAGAGATGAAGACCTTTGGAGTTTCAGATTTGAAGAATTAGTTATGCTAAAAGTATCATCTATGAAAGACGTTCAGCGATTCGAAAGGCGGGGAAGCTTGAGCTGAGATATATTGGACCGTTCCGGATTTTGGAGCGTATTATAACTGTTTCATATAGACTAGACCTTCCAGCATCGATGTCTAGTGTGCATAAAGTATTTCATGTTCCAATGTTCAAGAAACAATTACATGTTGAAGAGCAACAGCGAGTGTTGAACGCATCGGAGATTTAGCTTCAGGTTGATTTGACTACGATCGAAATCCCAGTTTGTATACTTGCTAGAGAAGACAAGAAATTTAGAAACAAGATATTTTTCCCTTGGTGGAAATTCAGTGGAATCGGAAAGGAGTTGAGGAGGTTTCTCGGGAGCGCGAGGAGGATATTCATCGCGACTACCCACAATTTGTTTGATCAAGTAAATTAAATTTTTGTATGATTTGTTTATGGCTTATGGTTACTTGTATGGCGATGTTTATACTTAACACTAAAATGGGGGTATTAACACTTATCTCCTAAGTACTTGGAACATATGGTATATATATGAGGGATTCCTTGTTTGGATTTTTCGCTCGATGTACTTGTTCCATTTAATTAGGGGTTAAGTGGGAGTATTTACATTTTTTATGGTTAAGTGTAGACATCGAAGATGATTTTCGGGAGCGCGAAGATGTTATGCCGCGCGACTTCCGGTACCTATGGAGGAAGTGCATTGATTTATGTGTACGTTTTTTTGTGTGTTTATATTTGATTTAACGCTAGAATGAAGATATTTTCACTTAATTCTTAATCTTTCGGAACACATGGTATATATATGGGGGGGTTTCTTGTTTGAATTTTTCGCCCGACGTACTAGTTCCATTCGATTAAGGGTTGAGTGGGAATATAGTCATCCTGGACTGTTAAATATAAATATCCATATATGCTTATCAAGAGTAAAATTCTAAATGTTTCTGGTTACGGGTTGAATTAGACCCACTATGTGTTTTTTTTTTTTTAGTATTATTATTTGATTAAGTATGATTTCTGAATTTCGAGGACGAAATTCTTTTAAGGGGGGAAGAATGTAAAACCCCGAAAATTTGAATACTTTATGATAAATATTAATAAATATGTTATACATTTATAAATAATATATTATGATGTTTGAGTATGCTAGGAATTGATTTGAGATCAATTCAATGTATATATGTATATATGTGAGTACAAATACACAAATCATGCACAAAGGCCAAGAGTGAGAATCTGGAAATTTTGACCAGTTGAGAGTTTCTATGTTTTTCACACCGATTCATTAAGAATCTTGAAAAGTGTATAATACCAAAGTTGTAGGTATCTTCAAGAGCTTTCCAACAAATCTTAGATCACCTTATT
>NW_017975793.1:0-1688 GCF_001876935.1 Asparagus officinalis
ACCATTTTGGTCTGTTCGACACCCCGTGTCAAAATATCTTTGCCGAATTCAAAACTGATGATTTCATGATCTATAACACGTGATTATAGACCCTACTCGTGCATTTGGGCCCGGCAAAAAATAATTATGCGGGGCTCAAATATCACGATTTCATGTGTTAAAACGCATGGTTTTCCGACCGTTTAGGTTCGTTTCTACATGAGAGCGATTTCATAGGTTATAATAACCCATTGTTTAAACTCACGAGATCACGAGCTATAGGAAATAATTTTCTCCCAACTTCGATGGTTTCGTCTAACGGCAAATGACTCGGCGGAGTCAAATTTCACGATTTCGTGAGCTATAACCCACGAAATTTGCCCATTTACGTCCCTTTTCAACCCGGTGTAGACAATAAGTTAGAGTTAATATTTCTCAATTTCATGAGCTATAACCCATGATTTTTGTCACATTTTGTCAGTTTAGGTCTGCTTCGACCTAGCACAAGAAATCTTTGCCAAATTAAAAACCGACAATTTCATGATCTGTAACCCACGAATTTTGACCATTTCATTTGTTCTGGTCGGGTGTCGAAAATGTTGAAACCGATTATTTTATAAGCTATTATCCGTACGACTTCTAAACATTTTGTTCTGTTTGACGCCCCGTGTCAAAATATCTTTACTGAATTCAAAACCGATGATTTCATTAGCTATAACACGTGATTATTGACCAATCTCGTGCGTTTGGGCCTGACAGCAAATAATTTGGCAGAGTTCAAATACAGTAATTTCATGGGTTATAACCCATGGTTTTTCGATCGTTTTGGTCCGTTTCAACCCGGGTGAGATTTCTTATGTTATAACCCATTGTTCGAATTTCATGAGTTCGTGAGCTATAGGCAATGATTTGTCCCCAACTTCGAAGATTTCGCCCGACGGCAAATAACTTGGCTGAGTGAAATTTCACGATTTCATGAGCTATAACCCATGAATATTGACCATTTTATTCTTATTCAGCGGGTGTCATAAATGTCAAAACAGACGATTTCATGAGCTATAGTTCGTACAATTTCTGACCATTTTGGTCTGTTCGATGCCCCGTGTCATAATATCTTTGTCGAATTCAAAACCGACGATTTCATGAGCTATAACACATGATTATTTACCCTTCTTGTACGTTTGGGGTAGGCGGTAAATAATTAGACGGAGTTCAAATATCGTGATTTCACGGGTTATAACCCATGGTTTTACGACCGTTTCGGTCCATTTTGAACCGGGCACGATTTCATGGATTATAACCCATTGCTCGAATTTCACAAATTCGTGAGCTATAGGCAACGATTTGTCCCCAACTTCTACGCTTTCTTTCGACGGAAAATGGCACGACATAGTCAAATTTCATGATTTCGTGAGCTATAACCCATGAAATTTGTCCATTTACGCACCTTTTTCAGCCCGTGTGGATAAATAGGCTAAGTGCATATTTCGCGATTTCGTGAGCTATAACCTATGATTTCTCACACATTTTGTCAGTTTTTTCGTTCCGTTTCGACCCGACGCCAGAAAGTTTTGCCGAATTCAAAACTAACAATTTCTGTTTTGTAACCCATGAATATTGATCATTTTCTTCTTTTCCTTTCAGGTTTTGGAAATGTCAAAACCGATGTTTTTATAAGCTATTGTCCGTACGATTTCTGACCATTTTGG
>NW_017975794.1:0-1688 GCF_001876935.1 Asparagus officinalis
TCTGTGATGGTTTATGACAGAGATTGAAGACGCTGGACTTAGGTATTCGTTTGGGGATGAGGGATTTAGGGAGGCGCCTGTGCTGGTGGAAAAGGACAAGGCTCGAATATCGAGGGAAATACTATTTAGAGAGGCGCCTGAACTGGAAAGACGCGGATATATGATGTGATCTGTTGGGTGATAGACATGTCTTGGAAAGCAGCGAACATATAAATGATGTTGATGTAATATCTAGAACTAACACTTACTCAAATAGAGCGCTAGCGAAATTAGAGCTGACTGTAAGTAAACTAGAACTAACATTGAATCAATAAGAACTAACGTAGCATCTATAACCAGCATGGTCGATAGAATTAGCGGGGGCTGCGGTTAGAACTAACACTTTAAATCTAGGACTGCCTGCATATAAATGCCTACTAACATTATGACAATTAGAACTAACGTTGTAAGTATTTTCATGTTGAATATTTCCTTTTTTACTTTCAACTTGAGCAAATACTGATTGAATAATATGTTTCTTATGAACTCAGAAAACTTTACTTCGTTATCCTCCTTCGTATTTCAAGTAGAACCAGCTTTTTTGCTTGAGTTTCAATTAGAACTATCACCAAAACAACTAGATCTAACACGAGATGGAGTAGAACTAACACGATACGGTTCGTAACTGACTATATATAAGTTAGTTCTAAGTCGTGCTGGCGTAAGTTCCGTCACAAGTGTCAGTTCTGGCTGCCATGTTATCCCTAGCTCACTCCTAGTCAGTTCTAGCTCCGTTCTTGTTAGTTCTAGCCGTCCTCCTGCTAGTTCTAGCCCTTCTCGCGTTACTTCTACTTCGTGCTGGCGTTAGTTCGACGCCAAGTGTTTGTTGTGGTGGCGATGTTAGCCCTATATCACTTATTGTTAGTTCTAGCTGTCATCCTGTTAGATCTAGTTCATCTAACGCTCCACTAGAGCTAACAAGAAAAGAGTTAACCCGAACACAATTGCAATTAGATGAACCAAGTACTCTTTTAGAACCGACACGAAGTTAGAGCTAACAATACATCTGAAAATATGCATTTTCAATTAAACATGTCATTCATCACTATACGCTGAGCCGTCTTTATGTCGCTGCTCACAACCAGCTATCAATAAGTGAGCGGCAAGTCTTGCACGCATAGCTTCAGGGATATCGTCAGGTGGATTAACCAACAATGTCGAGCTACCTCCAATTATTGCTCTGATATAGAGGTAGACGAACACACCACAGTCATAGCTGCAACATAAAATGATAAATTAGACATTTTCGTTATATCGAATACTAACACAATTTAGGGCCATGAACTAACCGCCCTCTTTGTTGCTCGCATTTGATGGCTCGGTATTTAAATACTCTGCGAACATTTGCCTCAACAAAATCAACATGCTGTTCATCAAAAAAGTTTATGATTTTATTAACAGGCTCCATCCAAGCTTCGTGGCCAGCTGAACTGTAGTGGTTGACGATCTTTCCTTTCAGGTCAACCAGAACAAGATGGCAGTGATCTTCCCTGACCAAGGGGATCAACAGGTGCTCTATACGGACAGCGGTATATTTTTCAATATATGACAAAAATAGCTCGTAATGTTCTGTCCCGACACCATAGAGTGAGTGCTGCAAACAAAGTAATGTATGGGTTGAACTTAAAAGGGGAGAATTCAGGATTACG
>NW_017975795.1:0-3198 GCF_001876935.1 Asparagus officinalis
AAAAACTAACAAACCGAGACTGGGATGACAAGCTCCTGGGCGCTTATGGGCTATCGGACCACTGGGCGCAACCAACAGGAGCCCGACCCCGTTTTCGCTGGTAACGGATGCGAAGCCTGTCTTCTTCCATGGAGATTCAAAATCCCATTCTTCGCGATCGCCTCTCACAACCCAGATGTCTGACGACGAACAACATCAGAAGGCGCCTCAAAGAACTCAGAGAAGCTCGCATGAAGAACGCCTGTGTGGACCTCAACAGCATATTGAGTTATACAAGCTAAAAATCTCTCGAGCCTTACGACAAAATAGGTTCGACAAAGGAGTTTCAAAGAAGGAGATCTAGGTCCTCACAACTCGCCGACCCGATGATCCTTAAACTCTAAAAAGCAAGCGCTAATTTAAACCCAAATGGCAAGGACATTCGTAGGGAGACAGTCTACTCGAGTTGGCGCCTATCGCCTCGTCACCACTAAAGACGGCGACCGGTCGATCGATGCCCGATAAAACGGCAAATTCCTAAAAGATACTATCCTTAGTATCTTGTGGATAACCAAATGATCGGTGAAGTTCCGGAATGAATACCACACGGGTACTTCTTAGGGATAACCCGCGTGCATTGTGGAATCTGACGAAATAAGATTCTGCCGCATTCGAACTCTGAAAGGTCAGAATGTCTCTCTTATTTTCATCAAAATTCTCCAATTCTTATGAGTTATCTTGTGTGATATGAGATCCAATCCTCTGATAGGTTAATCTTTGCCTCACCAAACCATCTGCTGATCACAATCAAACCGACAGTAGCGATTCACCAAACTTTCCAACTGCCATATGGCATTCTCAGACTCAGCATGTTGGTCAGAAAATCACCTAGATTGAGTTTCCTCTTGAGCTGGAATAGGTTGGCACTCATCTTGCTCACCCGTATTCCACCTTTCTTTGCTTTCTGGTCAAACCTATAAAAGTTAGGGCACAAAGCAAAATCCCCTCTCGATATCTTCAACGACGAGGTCCACTTGGACAGCAACCTATAAAAGGACGATTGTTTCCGATCTCGCTTAGTCAAGCCTCCACATATCAAGACTTAATGTCGAGTCACTCCTTTTCGATAAACGAAAACCACCTTTGTCCCCGTGTTTTCACACCAAACCTATAAAAGTTAGGTTGAAATTGACGGGTCTTCACTCATATGACATGAGGGGTTCTTTGGGTTTAGATGACCAATCCTATAAAAGGTAGGTCATTCAGACCTTCCGATTCTCGTAGTGGAGATCCCACTCTTAGGTTTCATCCTGTAGGATTCTGGGGTGGAGATCCCAGCCTCGAGTTTCCTCTCCGCCTGAAGATAAGAATATAATTCTTCCTCTTCAGCACCGGGAGATAGGGAATATAAAATTCTTCCTCTCCTGTGTCGCTTCGCAGCTGTAGATACGAATATTAGAAATTTTTCCATCTCAGGCACGCGGAGATAGATATTAAAATTCTCCTCTCTCGGACCTTTCGATGCTCGGAGTGAGATCCCACTCCCAGTTCATCATCCCGGATGCTCGGAGTGGAGATCCCACTCCCAGTTCATCCTTCCGAATTCTGGGGGTGGGGATCCCACCTCGAGTTTCCTTTCCAGGTGTAGATAGAATATAAAATTCTTCCTCTTCAGCACCGGGAGATAGAATATAAAATTCTTCCTCTCCTCGGATCATTCCGGATGCTCGGAGTGGAGATCCCACTCCCAGTTCATCCTTCCGGATGCTCGGAGTGGAGATCCCACTCTCAGTTCATCCTTCCGGATTCTGGGGGTGGGAATCCTACCTCGAGTTTCCTTTCCAGCGGGAGATAGAATATAAAATTCTTCCTCTCCTATTTGACACAACTTTCAACTTCCAATCCGCGCACTTGGTGAGGGATAAGTCAACACCTAACACGTGTTGCCGGGTAGCCTATTCCCGTAACAAGGGCAAAGTCTACGTATTCGAAGTCGTAGCATTAAGTCTAAGGGAGTTCATTCCTTTAGCACAACGTTACATGCGGTACGGATTTCGACAATCCACATGCTAGCCCGATTCAAACGGTAATCGGTAAAGGTGCATCAAACCCGTTGAAGGCTGGGGGTTTGCCAAAAATCCCAAAGCCAACGCCTAACACGCGTTGCCGGTTTAGTCTTGCAACGATTGAAAAAGACACCAGGATCTAAACCTGGGGAATGTCATCCCGAAGCCTAAGTAGGGATAAGTCAACGCCTAACACGCGTTGCTGGGTAGTCTATTCCCGTAAGAAAGACGAAGCCTATGTATTCAAAATCATAGCACAAAGCCTCAGAGAGTTTACTCTCTTAGCGCAACGTTACATGCGGAACGGATTTCGACAATCCGCATGCTAGCCCGATTCAAACGGTAATCGGTAAAGGCACATCAAACCCGTTGATGGCTGGGGGTTTGCCAAAAATCCCATAAATCTGTCATTCGAAAAAAAAATATATATATATACAGAGAAATCACAAAAGAAGTAAATGCGGAGTTTCCATTGATAGACTAAGTTAAAAGCATACAACAAAAAGCTCGTTAGCCCGAAGGCATCTGACGGCTGAGAATGTGAGACTTCAAGCTAAAGAGTCTATCTACATAACTCCGTTCGAGTTCTGCCTGCAGATCAGCTCGAACGGAGTCTTCGGAACAGCTCAAAATCTTCGCAGCTTCACTCTTCAATTTCATCAGTTCCTCCTGAGTAGATCCGAGCTCCTCGAGTACCTGGTCACGAGAACGCTCTAGTCCAATCAGGTCATCTGCGATAAGAACGGCGGATTCCTCGGCACGCTTCAAGGCCTCCTTCAACCTAGTCGCTTCCTCGCGATTCGAGTCCAAGGAGCGGAGTAACTCAGCTTTCTCCCTATCCTTCCTCGCCATGTTAGCCATTAGATGCGCAATGGAGCTCTCACGTGACTGAAGCTCACACCCGATGGAAGATCTCAGGTCACGCCACTGCGCCATCCTATGCTCCAACTCAGAGGACACGAAAGAAGAAGCCCCGGTAACCTCCAGTTCCTTCAACTCTCGTATCTCTGACTCCAGGGCGGCGAAATCAGCAGTGAAGGAATCAGCCAATTCCGGATATCCTTCTTCCCTCATCATCGTTATGTGACGAGAGAAGGAACGCCGGAACTGATCAAAGCCGCCTCCTCGGTGAAGAAGCTTCTCGATCAGGCCA
>NW_017975796.1:0-1684 GCF_001876935.1 Asparagus officinalis
TGCAGCAGCGGCAACAAGCGGTGCTGGACCGGATGGACGCTTACCTAGACCGGGCTTTCTTCGAGGATGTCGGTTCCCTCCGCGGCGAGGCAAAGTTGGTGGAGCGCGGGCATGAGGCGAGGAGGCTTGGCGAGGTCGCCGCGAGAGTGGACCAGGAGCTCCAACTCCTTCGTCAAGAGGAAGAAGCCAGCCAGGCGAATTTGGCCAAGCAGCAGCAGAAGAAGAAGGAGGAGGCGAGGACCCGACGTGCGGCAGAGCGTGCGCAGCTCAAAGCCAAGATCGGCTCGTTCAGCCTGCTGAAGTTCCTGTAGTCCTCAAGCCGTCTGGATTCTCCTTTCTTTTTGTCTATTTTGTTAGCTTATCATAGTCAAACTGCAAACTCATGTAAACTATGGCCCGTAGTGGTCCTTTTGCTTATTTTGTTCACCTTTGCTTTACGCATACAGTTTTCTCTCTTTGACTGCGCCGTTGGGCATTTGAATTGAACTTGACGATCCACTGATTGTCCTGTTTAGGACTTAGTCGTATTAAGCTCTTGTTTTGCTTTCTGTTGCTCATAGCGTGGGATCGGATTAACTCCGATCTTCGCGTTGTAGCTCAAGAGAGCAGCACTTGGCTCGTAGCAAAGAACAAATGTTTGCTTCTGCGGCCAACTGAAGGACCCAACTTCGACTCGCCTTTCGGTGAGTTGTTGTTTGGAGTACTGACAGACCAGTTGTCTGTCGAACCGCTTTTGACAATCGTCGTCACTTGGGGAATGTGACAATCGATTGTGATAGGAGTCGTCGCCTGGTAGACTCCACCCATCAGTTATCCTAAAGCAACATTAGGACATCGGGAATATGTCAAATAGCTCAGGGATTTAGGAGTGTGACTATTGACTGGAGTAATGGCACGTCGCATGGTAGGCCATTGTTCAGGCTATGCTATTCGTAAGAATAACGGCGCCAATCATCAGAGGTGATCATTAACTTGATGAGGTCTTGTCGCGATTGGAGCGACCGTGGGGGCCTACCATCCCTCAGAATAGGAGTGGTAAGCGGATTTTTGTCAGAGGTTTAATGTTAACGTGACAGAGAATGTCGTGATTGGAACGACTTTGAGGACCCACCATCCTTTAGAAGAGGATTGGTAAGTTGATTTTGTCAGAGGTTTAATGTTAACGTGACAGAATGTCGTGATTGGAACGACTTTGATGGATCCGCCATACCATTAGAGAAGATAGGCGAATTGAGTGGATTCGTCGTGACATGAACGACTTTAATGGATCCGCCTTCTCATTGGAGGAGATAGGCGAATTGAATGTATATGTCGTGATATGAACGACTTTAGTGGATCCGCCATCTCATTAGAGGAGATAGGCGAATTGAATGTATATGTCGTGATATGAACGACTCTAGTGGATCCGCCTTCTCATTAGAGGAGATAGGCGAATTGAATGTATATGTCGTGATATGAACGACTTTAGTGGATCCGCCATCTCATTAGAGGAGATAGGCGAATTGAATGTATATGTCGTGATATGAACGACTTTAGTGGATCCGCCATCTCATTAGAGGAGATAGGCGGATTGAATCCCACAAGAGGCTTTCGCCAGAGCGGGCAAAGTAGGAATAGTTTAGCCTCGTGTACCAGTTGGAGGTTTTGAGAACCAGTTTAGACTCGTGTACTTTTGGGAGTTTTG
>NW_017975797.1:0-1684 GCF_001876935.1 Asparagus officinalis
TATATGGTTATTCATCACAAAAGAAAGGTTTATTACTATTTATTCACACAAATTCATTATAAAATTTCAGGGTTTTACAGTCTGCTCAGCCAGCATGTCAGCTAATAAGCCGGCATCGGGCTTCGAGAAGCTTGGCCTGTCCATCACAACATCTGCAGGGTAACCTGAATATTAAAAGATGAGGAAAGCTCGAGAAAATACTTTCAGCAAAAAACGGAAGATCTTCCTTCCCCATGCTTGAGGAAAGTAACATTGGATGTAGATATACCTGAATATGGGACTGGGGGCTCAACATTATTCATCTGCTCAAGATCGATGTTTAGATCGATGCCCAAAGACCCATCATGAAGGGCGTCGCACATCTGTTGCATAAAGCAATCTATGTTATCAGCACCAGGAGATACCGAACCCGGTGGGAGTTCACCCTCTTCGAAGAAACCTGGAGCATGAAACATGGTTACAAATCCCAAAAGGTAAACAACCTTAAAGCAATGGCAATAAAATATTACCTTCCCCTCCATCAGCGGTGCTTCCTAAGTCCGCTCCGTAAGGACGCTGACCGTCATGGGACTTATGTGCGGTCTTCTTCCTCTTCGGGGCACCAACCCTCCGAGGACCAAAGGGTCGGTCATGCACAGGCCTGTCACACGTTTCAACGTGTGTAGGAGCCGGCGGCTCATGATCGTCGGCTGTCCTACCTAAAGTGACAATAGCCATTTCATTAAATGGACAAGAGCTGTTATTAATGGAGAAGGAGAATCAAAGAGGCAGGACAAACCGATATCGAGATCCCCTCCGTCGGTATACCCGTAGGGAGAAGCTCTTCATCATCTGTGAGAAGAGATTTGGCATGCCCTTTTCTCCGCTTCTGAGCAAGCTCAGCCCTGCGACCAGCCATCATAGCAGCCCGGACTGAGTACTCGGACTGTAACTCTGAGAGACTCCTAACACTGATGGATTCATAGGCGGAAAGGAACCACTTGCAGCTGAGAAAAGTGGTCAGCGGCCTACGCCTATATGAAGGGAGAGCAAAATGGGCTCCAGTGCAGCCCACCATCGTCCACAACCACGCTCGTACGCCATCAATCAGTCCTCCCTCAACCTGCAGGCTACGGCTCGGATTCCCGACATACAGTTGGTCATAGCTGAACTGACAAGCAAAGCGGCAAGGGAGATAAGGCTCTATGTGGCATTGATTCTTCATCCGGAGGATGAAATACCCAACACGGATGTTCACTAGCCACCGGAAGCAACAAGCGTCGAGAACGGTCCGGTCACTTCTAGGTTTCTCCTCATCAATCAGCACGTCACCATAGCGACCTGAAAAGTGATGAAAACACTTAAAGAACTCCCAGCTCTTGCAGACTCGAAGCTCTTGTTGAACATCACTAAACTTGTTCCCAAGCCATCTGCTCTTCTCCAACAGTTGCATGAAAGGAACGGGGATGTCAACAACGCTGGGCGCCGACATCAAGTCGGGACGGTGGAGAACGAGCCACGCCATCAGATATGCGTAAGGGAGCTCGACCTTCGGACAAATAAGCTCAGTCGATGGTTCAGAATCCATCTGTGTGAAACTGCTGACTAGACACCTGAGCCCGCAATGGATGCTAGCAACTGTAGGGTGAATATTTGATTTCCCGAAAAAGGGAGTTTCGTTTGTATTTATAAGAAGGCTTATTAC
>NW_017975798.1:0-1684 GCF_001876935.1 Asparagus officinalis
ACATTGGATTTCATTGGAATTGTGACAAACACTCAGTCAATACAAATCTCCATTGAGAGCAAGATTTTATGTCTTATAGAAGACGGCGACCACAGTAGGAGGAACTATTTCTTTAACTGAAATAGTGGTGACCTCGTACGACGACGTTGTGAAAGGGATGACCGTGGATTCTCTAGTGATTGAGTTAGACAAAGCTAAGTACGAGGATTACTTATTTTCTTCTTCCTTCGGCGGAAAAACTTCATGCTTCTACCGCCGAGTGGCGCATGTGGCCCAGCCCCGAGCGGTCGAGTTGACCGTGCCCAAGAGCTTTGCTGGAGCAACAGTAGGGGGTTCTACTTCCCCCGAAATGGTCAAGGCCAAGCGAAGGACCAAGAACAAAAGCCAAGGGGCTGCTCGTTGGGTCTCCAAGCAATCCACGCAGAGCCCCATGCAAGAGGAGATAACTATTCGTGTCGGCATGGACCACACCTTCATTGTGAACCTGGACCCTCCTCTCTCGAAGAGAGCCCAACGGCAACGACGACAAGCCCTCGCCCACCAAGAAGCCCAAGCCTTCATGTCCTATGATGACCTGAATTACTATTCAGGCCCGAAGAGAACCAAGCTGGAATGTAGAGATCCTAACTTTGACGGACTACGTCGATCGAGCGAGCCTCACTCTGGTGACCAAATGTCCAAAGTTGGAGAGCTGGACGAACCCTGTTCTAGCCACCAAGTTTCCCATGTGGGCGAACTTAGCAAGATAGGTAAGCCCTCCAAATTAGGTGGGCTTCACTCTTCAAGTCTTAACCTCAGATCAGGCGAGCCACCCAATTTAGGTGAGGTCCATGATTTAGACAAGCCACGCCCCTAAGCATGTGAGCTCCACACATCAGGTGACCTTCGTCTCACAAGCAAAATCAACAATTAAGGTGGACCCCTGTAGGCTCGCCTAAAGATAAGCCTTTACCAAAAGGGTACTTGTCACGCCCCGCTTCCCAAAATATTCGGAAATCGGAACGTGAACAAGCCCGCGACGTATTAGATTGAGAAGAAATATACACTATCATTTTTTTTCCTTCTCAATCCAATACGCTAAGCGTTAATAAATGCAAAGGCACAGATCCCCGATCACAGTAGCGAGAATATAATAAACAATACAGACAGAAAATATACATAGCACAACTGAAATATCATCCGAGACATAAGTTGGGTCAAACATGCCCTTATTACAAAACAGTCCAACTAAGAAAATACATAGTCCAACAAGATAAGAAGGAAGTACTGCAAAATAACTAAGTCCCTCGAAAGCCTAAAGGATAAGGTACTACATAGGTAATCTAGTGTCCATCAGTGCCTACGTAAAAGAAAAGGCTAAGCTTCCGTCTGGTTTTCTGTTCCACCTGGAAGACACTCTGGCTGGGAATACTCCTACTCTAATGCATCATCATACTGGACCTGTCCATCCTCTAAATCTGACGTACACCAGAGAAAACAGGTGTACGTCAGTGCACATGACGTACGGCAAGATCCCACAAGGAAAGTAGAAACGGTCGAACGACCAATGCTAGAACAATAATAATAATAATAGTAATAATCTAAATGAAATCCACCACTAGAATATAATAACCAAAAGAATCTAAAAGCGATCGGGTAACGAGGTCATGTAGCTAATGATCAGATTAATCATCTAAGTAACGAG
>NW_017975799.1:0-1682 GCF_001876935.1 Asparagus officinalis
ACAGATATGTTAACAGTTCCTAATATAGATCAATCTGAAGATGCCGAGGATGCTGACGAGTCAGGAAATACTGGAGGTGTGACTGATCATGAGGAGCTAGCGCAGATAATAAAATTAATTGACGACAATGAAAATGATCTGTATGAGGGTTGTACCGAGTTCACCAGGTTATCATTTATGCTGCGTCTTTTACGTATAAAGTCTCTTAGCGGAATGGCGGATAAATATTTTAATATGTTGCTTGTGTTGCTGAGAAAAGTCATTCCAAATGGAAAAGATAGCATACCAAAAAATTATGATAACGCAAAGAAGATTGTTTCCGTTATAGGACTTGATTACAATAAAATCGACGCATGCCCTAATGATTGTATCCTCTACTATAAGGATAACAAAGATCTTCAGGAGTGTCCAATTTGTGGAGTATCACGGTGGGTACAACGCAAAAATTATTCAACACATGGGACAACAAGGTCTATGCTTAAGCAAAAGAAGATTCCAGCAAAGGTCCTGCGTCATTTTCCCTTAATACCAAGGCTAAAACGGTTGTATATGAATAAAGACACTGCTAAGCAAATGAGGTGGCACATGGAAGAACGTACTGATGATGGTAAAATCAGACATCCGGCTGATGCAGAGGCGTGGAAGCATATGGATAGAACTTTTCCTTGGTTTGCGAATGAGTGCAGGAATGTTAGACTAGGTTTGTCTAGCGACGGATTCAATCCATTTGGGATAATGAGTTCTGGTTGGTCTACATGGCCTGTGG
Source organism: Asparagus officinalis (assembly GCF_001876935.1). NCBI lineage: Eukaryota > Viridiplantae > Streptophyta > Magnoliopsida > Asparagales > Asparagaceae > Asparagus > Asparagus officinalis. The sequence goes on from NW_017975799.1 coordinate 767, forward strand.
TATTAACGCCTTACAACTTGCCACCTTGGCTTTGCATGAAACAACCGTATATGATACTTTCATTGTTGATACCAGGCAATGACATAGATGTGTTTTTAGAACCGCTAATTGATGAGTTAAAACAACCCTGGACTGAAGGGGTTATGACTTATGATACTCATGCAAAGCAGTCTTTCAGACTACGTGTTATTTTACTATGGACAATTAATGATTTTCCAGCCTATGCGAATCTTTCAGGTTGGTCTACAAAGGGAACATATGCATGTCCAGTGTGTGGTCCAGAATTCAAAGGTCTTTATCTGCAGCACAGTCGAAAGTTTTGTTATTGGTTTAATAGAAGGTGGTTGAACATAAAACACAGGTACAGAACAAAAAAATGGAGCAAGTTTTTTGATGGTACTGTTGAGAAGAGAGATGCTCCGCGTCCATTACGTGGGGATCAGATTGTACATTTGCTTGAGATGTTCCCTGCCGTCAGGTTTGGAAAGAAGCGCTATTCGAAAGAAGATTTACTTGGAGTAAGGAACTTGCGTATTAACAAAAGGATACCAAAACGAAAGAGACAAGCACAAGTGGTGAGTGATGGGGCTGAAGTCGTAAAATTACCTTCAGGATGGACAAAATTCAGCATTTTTTTTCAACTCCCCTATTGGAAAGAGCTAAAAATACGTCACAACTTGGACGTTATGCACATTGAAAAAAATATTTGTGATAATCTTTTGTCCACACTGTTGCAAGATGCTAATAAATCAAAGGATGATCTACGAGCTCGTCGAGATCTAACTGCATTGAACATTAGAGAGGAACTGCAGCTAAAAAATGTCGGAAATGACCGATTAGAGTTGCATGCGTCTCGTATTACAATGTCGAAAGTTGAGATGCAAACATTTTGTCAAGTCCTCAAATCAATAAAGTT
>NW_017975800.1:0-1682 GCF_001876935.1 Asparagus officinalis
TGATAGAGGCCGCTTCTTTAGGGTCATCTGGCAGAATTCCATATACGGCATAGTCGATATACGGGAATCACCAATCTCTGGATTCAAACTCCATAAAGGCTGTACAGACTTCTTCTGACGTCGTCTCGTCTGGGTTTTCCTCTATGGGGATCTTGGAAGAGCATAATTTCCGTCCCGCGACTGGAATCGTTGTTTCAACCCCTGGTGGCAATGCTAATGAAGTTGCCAAAGAGGCTAAAGCATCTGCATACGCATTCTGAGCTCGTGGTATATATTCGATAAAGAAACCTTCGAACTTTTGAGCTTGCTTTAGCACCGCGAAGTAATACGGGATTAGATCCTCGTGACGTACTTCGTATTCCCCCCGGACTTGGTTAACAATGAGTTGAGAGTCACCGTAAGCCTCAAGATGCTGAATATTAAGTTCTTCAGCTAATTGCATTCCCATTAGCAGAGCATTATACTCGGCTACATTGTTGGTGCAAGGTTCGATTAAGGAGAATCCTCTGGGAATTACATGGCCGTTCGGAGAGATTAATACTACTCCTACTCCCGCGGTGATTGCTCCATGAGGATTTGCTCTGGATGCACCGTCGAAGAATAACTTCCACACTTGCGTTGCTTCTTGAGTAGCGCAAGCTTCGGCGACTTCGTCAGGTAACTCTTCATACAACTTAGACGTCCCCGATACTGGGTGATCAGCTAAGAAGTCGGCTAGCGCTTGACCCTTGACCGCCTTTTGGGGCATGAACTTCATGTCGTACTGTGACAAGAGAATGGCCCATTTTGCAAGCCGGCAATTCAGAGATGATGGTTTCGTCATCAGCACTCTCAAGAGATTCACCTTAGAGATGACCTGAATTGTCTGTCCAACTAGGTAATGTCGCATCTTTTGAATGGCGAATACCAAGGCGAGACATTCCTTTTCGACTGGATTGTACCGATGTTCGGCTCCCATCATAGTCCTGCTCAGGTAATAGATGGCTTGTTCTTGACCTTGATCATTGTTCTGGGCTAACAACGCACCAAGAGAATGATCCATGGCCCTCACATATAACAGGAATGGTTTTCCTGATATCGGGGCCACAAGAACTGGCGGTTGAGTTAGATATTTCTTAATCTCCTCGAATGCTCTTTGACATTCCGCATCCCAAACAAAGGATATTCCTTTCTTCATAAGCTTAGAGAAAGGTTGGCAGCGCCCTGACAGATTTGATATAAATCTTCGAATGTAGGCCAATCTGCCTTGCAAACCTCTGAGCTCTTTGAGATTCTTCGGAGGTGGCATGTCTTGGATGGCACGCACTTTTTCTGGGTCAAGAGAGATCCCTTTGGATGTGACAATAAATCCCAGGAATTTTCCACTTGAAACTCCGAGAAATGATTTTGTCGGATTCATCTTCCGCTGATGTGCTCGCATGATTTCGAACATTGTCTTTAGATCTGCAAGATGATCGTCTTTACATTGGCTCTTTACCGCTATGTCATCAACATAACACTCAATCTTTTTTCGTAAGTGTTCATGGAATATGGTGTTCATTGCACGTTGATAAGTTGCACCTGCATTCTTCAGGCCGAAGGGCACACTGTGTAACAATATACCCCCAGCGGTATTCTAAAAGCAGTATGCTTTTCGTCGTCCGGGTGCATCTTGATCTGATTGTACCCGGAGAACCCGTCCA